>NC_133449.1:203239123-203541754 GCF_048565385.1 Saimiri boliviensis
TTTATTTCCTAGCAATGAATTAACTGGATCAAAAACTATGCACATTTTTAAGGTATTTGACCCCGACTCCTAAATTATCCGCCACAACATGTTGCCATATTCTCAGATAAGGTTTATTTTTCTCTTTTTATGTCAACAGAGAATACAGCTTTGGAGAAAGGGCACATAACTTAGGCTGGAATGGAAATCAGAGGGAGTGTAGAGAAATCAAGTCTTGCTAATAGCATTGGTCTGCTTAGTATGAGCTGTAATAGTAACAAGTATTGCCTTTCCTCCGGTTCTAATATGTGCCAAGAATTATGCTAAATGCTTCACATGTACTGTCCAATTTGATTCTCAAATCAACCTTTGGAGACATAATTATTCCCTTTATAAGTTTAATATATTGAGACATAGGCTAATTGGCTTACCCAATGTCAATCAACATTGCTTTACCCGAATTTGAACTCAGTTATGCTTGGTTGGAAATATATGCTCTTAACCAATATGCACATTACTCTCTTGGCTATTTTGGATGGACTTGAACAGTGTGTAGAGGTTTGGGTACTGGGTGCCAGTTGGAACTGTAATTGTAAAAGGGAGCAAATGGGACACCAGAATAGTAGGGCTATCAACAACAGGTTTTTAAAGGGCAGACCTGATCTCATGTAAGTTAGATTAAATCTTCAAAACCTGAATTCATAATCCATCAGCTAAATTGTTTACTGCTTAATTTGTTGCAATGACTATGGCATCCTACACAGAATGTGCAAGCTTTAAAGTCAGTAAGAAAAGAGCAGGCTGTGTGCTGACACTGAGTTCGCATGTCAATGTAAAGGGAATATTGCGAAGGCCAAGAAGACACTTATGCTTCTATATGTGTTCTGTGATTCTTCTCTGAGGTGATGATTAGAATGTGACATTTAACAACAGTAGTGTTGGTTCCAGCTGGTTTGATAGCCACGGATTATTGGCAATGGAAAAGGTTTCTTATCATAGTTGGTCTCATTATTAAGGCTCCTAAGTCCGTGAGTCTGGGAATGCCTCCACAATTTTCTCTATCTTTCTCCACTCCTCTATCCCTACTCTTCTGTCTGCAAATGATACATTAGATTCTTTAGAGAATGGCTTATGCTATTTAGCCTGAATTACAAAATCTTGAGTATGGATATAGTAAAATAAATATCCAGCTGTAAGCGCACACCTTTATAAAGGTCCTTTAGATTGAGTGGAAACTTGGCATGTAACAAACCTTTTACCCAAAGAACACATAATGTCTTCTTATCTGCTGCTACTTGATATGCTTTAAAAATATAAACCAGACACAGAAAATGAAAAATTGCATGACTCAAATTGTTTTTGGACACACCACCCCAGAAGATAATCTGTGTTCACTTAGTTTTAAACTTGTTAAATTGTAGCTTGACGTGTCGTATTAGTTTTGAGCATCTGCCAGTCATTAAGTGCCTTAGTGGCCAACATTTTACAAGTCTTTGAAACTTGCCTTTTAGTTCCCTAATTATTTGATATCAGTTGATGGCAGCAGCCTTAGAAAGAAAAATATTTGTAACTATGAGAGAGTTTGACATGCACAGTTTATCTCAGTGACTAAAGTTGTGTGTGGACAAAGCATGCTCTAAGGCAAATTGGTCTTTCCTTGTGTTCTTTGTTTTCAGGTGTTTTCATAAATATGTTGATTTTGGTTGATTCTTTAAGACGGATTGTATATGTGTTTCATGATGTTGAAAGATTACCTGCCATGTGACTACCTTAACACTCCGAGCCTCATTTTTCCCTCTAGCTGGGACTCTGGGTCTAGGTTCTCCTATATGGAATATCACCCTTTTCGGGATTAGTAGCATCTCTCCTGAAGGGAGAGAGTCTGTAATGTGCTTGAGGGCTCCGTTCTTTAACTAATGCAGGAGCAGAGTGTGTTAGCTCTTGTCCAGCAGCTACTCAGTCCAGATACCCATACGTGCTTAGAAGCTTTTCTGGGACTGGCCTTATGAAGACGCTCTCAAGATAGTAAAATTTATAAAAATAAAGACTTTCATTCTCTTGTTCTCCTTTTAATCTTTGCAGTTAGTACTATCCACATATATTTATGGATGATGAAATTATAATTTATATAAACATATAATTATACTGTTATTTTTTATTTTTCTAATTAATTATACATTCCTAATAGCATAAAGTTCAATTATCTTTATTTTAATTCCTTCCCCTGAACTTCTAATTTGTTTAAGAACTTCAGGAGCATATTTAACTATGAGTGGATGGGTAAAATTTTGCTTTAAAAAATCAGTACAAGAGCAACTAGAGTGATAACTTTCTGCAGACATATAGTGTGTAGAGAGTGGTCTGCAAATTCTGGGAACATTGGTTTTTCTCTGCCGATGCTCAGAACACAGTGGTGCCTTACTCTGTGGACCAGGATTATACCTCCTTTTGGTGAATATTTTAAGTTCAGCCATTTCTCCCTCAACAAAACCACTATTCTTGGGTATCTGTGTCTATATGAATTCCACCATCAGCCACCCTAATAAGCCATCACATTGTCTGAGGAGCCAAGGCCTCCAAACTCAATGACTTCCTTTTTTTTTTTTTTTTTTTTTTTGAGACGGAGTTTCATTCTTTTTACCCAGGCTGGAGTGCAATGGCGCAATCTCGGCTCACTGCAACCTCCGTCTCCTGGGTTCAAGCAAATCTCCTGCCTCAGCCTCTTGAGTAGCTGGGACTACAGGCATCTGCCACCATGCCCAGCTAATTTTTTTTGCATTTTTACTAGAGACAGGGTTTCACCATGTTGACCAGGATGGTCTCGATCTCTTGACCTCGTGATCCAACCGCCTCGGCCTCCCAAAGTGCTGGGATTATAGGTGTAAGCCGCCGCGCCCGGCCATAGCTTCTTAATAGACATGGCTTCTTGCATCTTTGGTACCTTTTCTGCCTGAGAATTCCTGTCACTCCACTCTGGTCCACATACCGGTTTCCTTTCCTTTGGTCTCTGAGATCAGTCCTTCCTCTCCCTGGAGGCTTTGGGTTTTTTCTACAAGTTGACCCTGTCGTCTCTGTGTATACCTTGCATATCAGTCTTCTTCTCATAAAGAAAAGTCTAATATGCTCCCAAAAGACACACTCTGGTACAGTGAAATGTCTGATAGTTTTAAAGTGCCCATTCAATAAGAAGGCTATTTAATCTCTCCTTTTACAATTGCCTTGTTATAGAATGAATAGGACATTTAAGCAGGATCTTGTGGGAAGATGTAAATTGGTAAAATTTTACTAAAAAGAAAGGATACAATTGTTCTCATATATTATAAAGACATATCGAGTACATGTTCCTTTTTTTTTTTAACAAGTCTCCCTATTAATGTCTGTATCCAGTTCCAGTCTCCTTCTCTGTGTCTCTGATTCCTTATTAGCACTATTCTCTCTCAGTTATCATTTTTCTCCTTCACAGTCAAGTACCATATTCCCCTTCAATTGGTCCTGCGCATGAAAAATCTCATATTAATAGCTGCCCTTTTTTGTTTATTTCTGCAACTAGATCTTAAATTCCCAAAGGCAGAACCCATATCCACAACTGGAACACAGGCAGGCAGTTGGCTTTTAAGAACACAAGGGCAAAGATTTGCACGTGCTTTTCTGCTTGTGTTCTTATTGCCATTTCCCGCACCTATGAATAGTGGAATACATACTACTTAATCGTGATTATGATATGGCAGTGTTCATGCATTTAGGCTGGAAGAGAGTATCTGTGAGCAGTATTGTGCTGAAAACCCTGAAACCCTGTGGAAGGATTCATGGAGAGCTTCTCCAGGATTGATATGGACTTGTGAAAACCTTTGTACTGACCTAGATGCTACCTTCTTCTTTTTCAAAGATGCAGATGAGAATCTTAGCCCTGTTTATTCTGTTGTCTGAATAGTGCTTACACTTAGTAAGTGGGTGATTGAAAATAGCCATTCTCACGAGAGTTTGTTAGAAATGAAAAAAAAATTTTGGACCCCACCCCAGACCTCCTGCCTTAGTCTCTGAATTTTAGCAAGATCCCAGGTGTTTCCTAGGCACGCTAACGTTGGAGAAGCAGTTATCTAAATATCTTACACACATCCGTTTTATCACTTTGGCCACTTATACATACTGACTGGCCCTTTTTTTCTGCCTGATATTTGGAGATTGATTTGTAAGTGTCTATATTCAAGAGAAATGCTTTCTACATGTGTGAAACACAGCATTTTCATTTTTCTAGGTATTCATCAGGATAAAAGAAGAAAAATGAAATGTGATATAACTTAATAATATGAAAAAAATTATGGCTGCTTGTACTGTGTTTCATTCTAGAATTCAATATGTTACTCAAAAGGTCAAAGAATATATCTAATACATTCCCTAATGTTCTGAAGAATGATAATGAAACTGGCCAGAAACCAATTTGAATACTCTCTGGTGCCATTTAATCAAAGAAACTTAGATAAGGTAACACTTTGTGTAATGGGTAGGCAAAACATTTCATATTAAAAATTCATTATCTGCTCAAATTAACCAAATGTCTTCATTCATGCTTTTTAGCAATAATTTAACTTTTTTCTTTCTATAGTAATATCCCTCAAAAAAGGTAAAATGAGGTTTCTTTTAACCTCAACTTAAGTGGAACTGATTTTGAAGTTGTTTTCCAAAGAATCTTCCTATTGGTATGGCTTACAAAAAAGTAACATTATTCAATCCCTTTCAGAAAAGTTTCCCCAAAACATGTTGATATATTATAGAAAATTGTTTCTAATAGAAATCTGAACTTAGAAAAAGATTCATCTTGAAATGATATTATCATCCCTACCAATATTTCAACTTCTTACTATGGTGTGAATTAAGCCTATGACACCTGTCTTCTGGAAGGTTGTACTTCAACACAAAATTGTTGTGCATATATAAACTGAAATTGTGTACCTTGAAGTGCTGTCACTTACCCTCTTTGAAAAAAGAACACTACGTAAGAAATTTACTTAAGTGAATTACTTTTGTAATGTCAGAATATGTAGCTCAAAAACAATGTTTTAAAAGTAGATCTTAATTCTAAAAAAAATCCACTGTATTTTCAGTACATAAAGCTGAAAATGACTGGATCAACAGTTTTGTTGTGAGGTGATATAGACATATAATCATGAAATCTGGAAAAATTTTCACTCTTAGGGTTCTTAGTGGCCAGATAATTTCATGAGAATACACACTGGATGGTAAATATTAATGGATCATTATTTGATTTCCCAATGAAGTGGTAGATTTAGAATATGAGTTTTATATGACTGCCTAAGTAAAGGTTTGGAAAGTTGTAATGAATCCTAACATTGGCTCTGAAATAATTAAGTAATTGAGTTCCTTAAAAATTTATTTATTCACTCATTAATGTGTTCATACTACATGTCTGGCATCAACATACATAGTATGAACACATTAATGAATGAATAAATAAGTCATTCTGTAATTCTATAATTAGAATCTATTGGGTCAAATTGTAATGCTCCATCTTTTTTTTTTAAGGTTTTTATGATACAACACTCCAAATGGCTTTCTAGGAATATTGTTTCAATGAATTCTCCTACCCTTAGAATATGAGGGACCCTTATACGCTCAGTATTATCAATAGGGAGGGTGTACAAAATAAAAAAATTCTAACTCAATACTGCTTGCATTTTGGTTAAGTATTTTAAATATTTTTTCTCTATGTAAATTTATTTTTGTGCCTGCAGCACTTATTCTTGCCCTGTGGCATATTTTGGAGTATTAGTATATATTACTGTAATAATAATTTTCATTTATTATAATTGTTTTTCCCAATTTATTATAATTTTTTCCCATTTATTCAATTTTAATTTATTATAATTTTAGTAACAGAATTGTTAATAGTTGTATGTTATAATATATAATATTTTATAAAACTTATATCTTAATTTATTCAACCAATATTTTGGTTTCTTGTTTTCTGTAATAAAGATAAATGCACACCAGGTATGTGCCGCCAGACAAAACCTGAGTCCTGTCTACTTGGTCAAATCCCTTTTTCCTATATTTGCCTAAAAGGCAGGAAAATGTACCCAGTGCCAATTCCCAGTTGCCAGCAGGCATATTTCTCATTGTGACTCTGCTGAGCTGAGAGGGCATCTTCTCTTAGCCTGCTACCTGACCCTCTGAGCTCATGGACTGTGTGAAGAATGGCTGTTTTGGCCTTTGCCTGCCTCTCCACAGTGTTGTTTGGAAGATCCCCCCAGGTGGAGTGGGCATAGTATTGCATTTTTCTTATCTATATCTCTTTATTGTTATATTTGGGGATTTTAATCTCTTAGTAAATATGTATAGGAGGTAAAGAAAATATTGATTTTTTTACTGCTTTAAAAATATTGTGTATTCTGTTGATGGTCATTTGACATTTTTATTGTTTATTCAAATCTTGGGTTTCTGAGACAATTTGAAATGCCCTGCACTTTTCCTAAGGCTACCAGACATTAGGCAAATAGTCTAATAAATAACATTCACTATAATAGTGGTATGTTTAGTGAAGAAGAAATGTAGGGTATTGTGAAGATTGAATAGAAGGATTGATTCTGAGTTTAACTCCATAATTACCGTATTGACTTGTGACCTATAATACTGGTACAATATGACTTTATGAACACCTAGAAGTGTAGACATCCTTGTTTAGTGTAATTATCATAGTTATTTTGATATTGAGAGTTTTGCTGGAATTGGGATTTAAATGTTTGATTCCAATTAATTACTTCTTTTATCTTATTTTACTTCTTCTCATCATTTATGCAAATCTTGTTATTCCAAAATATCTTCTAAAAATTTGCTCAAATGAAACCAATAATAATAAAGGAAAGCAATTATGATAGCCTACTAAAAGAAAGGCACCCTGGAAAGAAAATATAGCACTTTTATAAAACTATTGACTAACACAACCTATATGAATCAATAGCTTTAATTATGTAGGAAGATGATGACATAGAAATTTCAGCTGGTATTTAAAGTAGCTAGAATTGTGAGAGCATTATTTCTCACTTCTGTTCACTTTAATCACGTAATTCACATATTTTTGCTATTCTACTCTTAAAAATGGCATTAGGGAAAAGGCGGCTCTGGCTGGAGCAGCTTGACTTCCTGGTGCTATGTAGCTGAGCTTGTTGGCTGAGGAGTCCTTCTTTGCTGCCTTTACCATGTGCTAGAGCACAGTTACCCCAGCAAAATAGAACAGTTCAATACCCTGGGAAGGAGGTGAAGCAGGGAGCTATCCAAGTGTTCTTGCTCAGTGGGTCCCACCCCCACTGAGCCCAGCAAGCTAAGATCCACTGGGTTGAAATTCTCACTGCCAGCACAGCAGTCTGAAGTCCACCTAGAATGCTGGAGTTTGGTGAAAGGAGGACCATCCACCATTACTGAGGCTTGAGTAGGTGGTTTTCCCCTCACAGTATAAACAAAGCCAGGAAGTTCAGATTGGTTGGAGCCCACCACAGCACCTCAAAGCCACTATAGACAGACTGCCTCTCTAGATTCCTCCTCTCTGGACAGGGCATCTCTGAAAGAAATGGAGCAGCCCCAGTCAGGGGATCATATATAAAACTCCCATCTCCCTGTGACAGAGCACCAGGGAAAGAGGCAGCTGTGGGCGTAGTTCAGTAGACTTAAACATTCCTGACTGCTGGCTCTGAAGAGAGTAGCTCATCTCCTAGCACAGCACTAGAGATCTACTAATGGACAGACTGCCTCCTCAAGTGGGTCTCTGACCCTTGTGCCTCCTGACTGGGAGACACCTTTCAGCAAGGGTCGACACACACCTCTTACAGGAGAGCTCCAGCTGGCATCTGGTGGGTGCCCCTCTGGGACAAAGCTTAAAGAGGAAGAAACAGGCAGCAATATTTGCTGTTCTCTAGCCTCCACTGGTGATACCCAGGCAAACAGGGTCTGGAGAGTACCTCCAGCAAACTCCAGCAAACCTGAAGAAGAGGGGCTTGACTATTAGAAGGAAAACTAATAGTGGGTAATAACAAACTCCTCTAAGCTAAAGGAGCATGTATAGAAGCTAATAACCTTGATAAAAGGGTACAGAAAATGCTAACTGGACTAACCAGTTTAGAGAAGAATATAAATGACCTGATGGAACTGAAAAGCACAGCATGAGAACTTCATGAAGCATATGCAAGTATCAATAGCTATGTCCATCAAGTGGAAGAAAGGATATCAGAGATTGAAGATCAGCTTAATGAAATAAAGCAAAAAGACAAGATTAGAGAAAAAATAATGAAAAGGAATGAACAAAGCCTCCAAGAAAATGAGACTATTCGAAAAGGCCAAACCTTTGATTGATTGGTATACCTGAGAGTGTCGAAGAGAATGGAACCAAGTTGGGAAACACACTTCAGGATATTGTCCAAGAGAACTTCGACAATCTAGCAAGACAATCCAACATTTAAATTCAAGAAATACAGAGAACACTGCTAAGACACTCCTCAAAAGGAGCAATCCCAAGACATATAATTGCCAAGGATGAAACAAAGAAAATAATGTTAAGAGCAGCCAGACAGAAAGGTCAGATTACCCACAAAAGGAAGCCCATCAGACTAACAGTGGATCTCATGCAGAAATCCTACAAGACAGGAGTCAGTGGGGGCCAATATTGAACATTCTTAAAGAAAAGAATTTCCACCCAGAATTTCATATCCAACCAAACTAAGCTTCGTAAGTGAAGGAGAAATAAAATCCTTTCCAGACAAGCAAATGCTGAGAGATTTTGTCATTACCAGGCCTGCCTTACAAGAGCTCCTGAAGGAAGTACTAAATATGAAAAGGAAAAACTGGTGCCAGCCACTGCAAAAACATACCAAAATATAAAGACAAATGACACTATGAAGAAACTGCATCAACTAATGTACAAAATAACCAAATAGCATGATGACAGGATCAGATTCATACATAACAATATTAACCTTAGTGTAAATGAGCTAAATGCCCCAATTAAAAGACACAGACTGGCAAATTGTGTAAAGTTAAGACCCATGAGTGTGCTGTATTCAGGAGACCTATCTATTCAGGAGACCTATCTCATGTGTAAAGACACACATAGGCTCAAAATAAAGGAATGGAAGAATATTTACAAAGCAAATGGATAGAAAAAAAAAAGCAGACATTGTAATCCTAGTGTCTGATAAAACAGACTTTAAACTAATAAAGAGCAAAAAAGACAAAGAAGGGCAATACATAGTGGTAAAGGGATCAATGCAACAAGAAGAGCTAAGTACCCTCAATATATATGCACTCAATATAGGAGCACCCATGTTCATAAAGCAAGTTCTTAGAGACCTACGAAGAGACTTAGACTCCCACACAATATTAGTGGTAGACTTTAACGCCCCACTGTCAGTATTAGATAGATCAATGTGACAGAATATTAATAAGGATGTTCAGGTCTTGAATTCATCTCTGGACCAAGCAGACCTAATAGACATCTACAGAACTCTCCACCCCAAACCAACAGAATATTCATTTTTCTCAGCCCACATAGCACTTGTCCTAAAATTGACCACATAATTGGAAGTAAAACACTCCTGAGCAAATGTAAAAGACTTGAAGTAAAACAATCTTCAGACCACAATGCAATCAAATTAGAACTCGGGATTAAGAAACTCACTCAAAACTGCACAACTGCATGGAAACTGAACAACTTGCTCCTGAATGGCTACTGGATAAATAACAAAATTAAGACAGAAACAAATAAGTTATTTGAAACCAACAAGAACAAAGACACAATGTAGC
This sequence comes from Saimiri boliviensis, assembly GCF_048565385.1. NCBI lineage: Eukaryota > Metazoa > Chordata > Mammalia > Primates > Cebidae > Saimiri > Saimiri boliviensis. The sequence goes on from NC_133449.1 coordinate 203,248,910, forward strand.
AGAATCTCTGGGACACAGCTAAAGCAGTGTTTAGAGGGAAATTTATAGCACTAAATGCCCATGTGAGAAAGTGGGAAAGATCTAAAATCGACAGCTGAACATCACAATTAAAAGAACTAGAGAAGCAAGAGCACAGAAATTTGAAAGCTAACAGAAGACAAGAAATATAAGATCAGAACAGAACTGAAGGATAGAGACACAAAAATTCCTTCAAAAAATGAATGAATCCAGGACCTGTTTTTTTTTTTTTTTTGAAAAGGCTAATAAAATAGATAGACTGCTAGCCAGGTTAATGAAGAAGAAAAGAGAGAAAAATCAAATTGGTACCATAAAAATGATAAAGGGGATATCACCACTGATCCCACAGAAATACAAACTACCATTAGAGAATACTATAAACACCTCTATGCAAATAAACTAGAAAATCTAGAAGAAATGGATAAATTCCTGGACACATACACACTCCCAAGACTAAATCAGGAAGTCAAATCCCTGAATAAGACCTAAAACTGTAAAAACCCGAGAAGAAAACCTAGGCAATACCAATCAGGACATAGGCATGGGCAAAGCCAAAATTGACAAATGGTATCTAATTAAAGACCTTCTTCACAGTAAAAGAAATGACTATCACAGTGAACAAACAACCTACAGAATGGGAGAAAAATTTTGCAATCAATCCATCTAACAAAGAGCTAATATCCAGAATCTTCAAGGAACTTAAACAAATTTACAAGAAACAAACCAAACAACCATCAAAAAGTGGGTGAAGGAAATCATTTTACGAGACAAACATCATACTGATACCAAAACCCGGCAGAGACTCAACAAGAAAAGAAAATTTCAGGCCAATATCCATGATGAACATAGATGCAAAAATCTTCAATAAAATACTGGCAAACCGATTGCAACAGCATATCAAAAAGCTCATCCACCATGATCAAGTAGGATTCATCCCGGGGATGCAAGGCTGGTTCAACATACGCAAGTCCATAAACGTAATTCACCACATAAACAGAACCAAAGACAAAAACCACATGATTATCTCGATTGATGCAGAGAAGGCTTTTGACAAAATTCAACAACCCTTTATGCTAAAAACCCTCAATAAACTAGGTATTGACGGAACGTATCTCAAAACAATAAAAGCTATTTACGACAAACCAACAGCCAATATCATACTGAATGGGCAAAAACTGGAAGCATTCCCTTTGAAATCTGGCACTAGACAAGGATGCCCTCTCTCACCACTCCTATTCAATATAGTACTGGAAGTTCTAGCCAGAGCAATCAGGCAAGAAAAAGAAATAAAGGGTATCCAAATTGGAAAGGAGGAAATCAAATTGTCTCTATTTGCAGATGACATGATAGTATATCTGGAAGACCCCATCATCTCAGCCCAAAATCTCCTGAAACTGATAAACAACTTCAGCAAAGTCTCAGGATACAAAATCAACGTGCAAAAATCACAAGCATTCCTATACACCAGTAATAGACTTCAAGCGAGCCAAATCAAGAACGAACTGCCATTCACAATTGCTACAAAGAGAATAAAGTACCTAGGAATACAACTAACAAGGAACGTAAAGGACCTCTTCAAGGAGAACTACAAGCCATTGCTCAACGAAATAAGAGAGGATACAAACAGATGGAGAAACATTCCATGTTCATGGTTAGGAAGAATCAACATCGTGAAAATGGCCATACTGCCCAAAGTAATTTACAGATTCAATGCTATTCCCATCAAGCTACCAATGACCTTCTTCACAGAACTGGAAAAAAACACCTTAAACTTCATATGGAACCAAAAGAGAGCCCGCATAGCCAAGTCAATTCTAAGCAAAAAGAACAAAGCGGGAGGCATCACACTACCGGACTTCAAACTATACTACAAGGCTACAGTAATCAAAACAGCATGGTACTGGTACCAAAACAGAGATATAGACCAATGGAACAGAACAGAGGCCTCACAGGAAATACAACATACCCACAACCATCTGATCTTCGACAAACCTGACAAAAACAAGCAATGGGGAAAGGACTCCCTGTTTAATAAATGGTGTTGGGAAAACTGGCTAGCCATGTGCAGAAAGCAGAAACAGGACCCCTTCCTGACACCTTACACCAAAATTAACTCCAGATGGATTAAAGACTTAAACATCAGACCTAATACCATAAAAACCTTAGAAGAAAATCTAGGCAAAACCATTCAGGACATAGGTGTAGGCAAGGACTTCATGACCAAAACACCAAAAGCAATGGCAACAAAAGCCAAAATAGACAAATGGGACCTAATCAAACTCCACAGCTTCTGCACGGCAAAAGAAACAGTCAGTAGAGTGAATCGGCAACCAACAGAATGGGAAAAAATTTTTGCAGTCTACCCATCTGACAAGGGGCTGATATCCAGAATTTACAAAGAACTAAAGCAGATCTACAAGAAAAAAACAAACAAGCCCATTCAAAAATGGGCAAAGGATATGAACAGATACTTTACAAAAGAAGACATACAGGAGGCCAACAAACATATGAAAAAATGCTCATCATCACTGGTCATCAGAGAAATGCAAATCAAAACCACACTGAGATACCATCTCACACCAGTTAGAATGGCGATCATTAAAAAATCGGGAAACAACAGATGCTGGAGAGGATGTGGAGAAATAGGAACACTTTTACACTGTTGGTGGGAATGTAAATTAATTCAACCATTGTGGAAGACAGTGTGGCGATTCCTCAAGGACCTAAAAATAGGAATCCCATTTGACCCAGCAATCCCATTACTGGGTATATATCCAAAGGATTATAAATCATTCTACTACAAGGACACGTGCACACGAATGTTCATTGCAGCACTGTTTACAATAGCAAAGACCTGGAACCAACCCAAATGCCCAACGAGGATAGACTGGATAGGGAAAATGTGGTACATATACACCATGGAATATTATGCAGCCATCAAAAACGATGAGTTCACGTCCTTTATAGGGACATGGATGAACCTGGAAACCATCATTCTCAGCAAACTGACACAAGAGCAGAAAATCAAACACCGTATATTCTCGCTCATAGGCGGGTGTTGAACAATGAGAACACATGGACACAGGGAGGGGAGCACTACACACTGGGGTCTGTTGGGGGGAAATGGGGGAGGGGCGGGGGGTGGGGAGGTGGGAAGAGATAGCATGGGGAGAAATGACAGATACAGGTGAGGGGACAGAAGGCAGCAAAGCACACTGCCATGTGTGTACCTATGCAACAATCTTGCATGTTCATCACATGTACCCCAAAACCTAAAATGCAATAAAAAAAAAAGAAAAAAAAAAAAAAAAAGTGGGTGAAGGATATGAACAGACACTTCTCAAAAGAAGACATTTATGCAGCCAACAAATGTGAAAAACCGCTCATCATCACTGGTCATTAGAGAAAGGCAAATCAAAATCACAATGAGATATCATCTCATGCCAGTTAGAATGGTGATCATTAAAAAGTCAGGAATTACAGATGCTGGAGAGGATGTGGAGAAATAGGAATGCTTTTACACTGTTGGTGGGAGTGTAAATTAGTTCAACCATTGTGGAAGACATTGTGGTGATTCCTCAAGGATCTAGAACCAGAAATACCATTTGATCCAGCAATCCCATTACTGAGCATACATCCAAAGGATTATAGATCATTCTACTATAAAGACACATGCACACATATGTTTACTGCAGCACTATTTACACTAGAAGAGACTTGGAACCAGACCAAATGCCCATCAATAGCAGACTGGTTAAAGAAAATGGGGCACATAGATACTGTGAAATACTTTGAAGCAATAAAAAAAGATGAGTTCATGTTTTTTGCAGGGACATGGATAAAGCTGGAAACCATCATTCTCAGCAAGCTAACACAGGAACAGAAAACAAAACACTGCATGTTCTCACTCATAAGTGGGGTTTGAACAATAAGAAGACATGGACACAGGGAGGGGAACATCACACATCGGGGCCTGTCAGGGGTTGGTGGCGGTGAGGGGAAAGATACCATTAGGACCAATACCTAATGTAGATGATGAGTTGATGGGTGCAGCAAACCACCATGGCATATGTATACCTATGTAACAAATCTGCACGTTCTGCACATGTATCCTAGAACTTACAGTATAATTATATATATAAGGTATTAGTGTTTCAGGTATCAAATACTTGTGATTAGTGGCTTTCCCTATTTTATATCCTGCCATTTCAGGGAGTGGTTTTAAGCCTGTTTATTTTATATTGCTTTATATCACCAATTTTGTCTGGTTGTGGTGATCATTTTGAGGACATATTGCTTTATTACTTGATCCTAAGTATAAAATGCTACATTTTCATGCTATTATAAGAATGTTGTTTTCACTAGCCCTGAACTCAATGTTTTAATATAAATACGTACCCAGTAAATATTATGAATGAGTGATCAAACATTTTTTCATTTCTTCCCTTTCCAACTTAAAAGATATACCAATAAATACAGGCTAAAGTAAGTGCAATAGATGTTTATGTTTCAATTATATGCCACACTTTAAAAGCATTATTTTCTAAATTGAATCAAGTGTAGAATAGATGTGAAAATAGTCGTATGGATTCAAATCTAGATTTTGGACCATAAGTAAAGCCTAGGAATAAAGTGGCAATGAAACAAAGCTGTAGGAGGTGTTTAGGGGTTTGTGACAAAAGGTGGTGTTAGGACTGATCATTTTTTAAAATTTATCATTTATTAATGATTCAGAAAGAATCTGTGAATAGCACATTGGAGAACTTTGCAGCCTGTGCTAAACTGGGAGTTGTTGCAAGCAACAGAAACTAAGAAATATAATTGACCTATAAAAACATCACAAATATAGGAAATTTTATTATCACTATCAAGAGGTATATGTTGGAAATAATTTTAAAATACAGCATTGACATTAACAAAATCCTGAAGAATGATCATTCAGTTGTTGAGAGACAGACAGGGTTTAGGCAGAGGGCTCCATAGCTTTCCTGGTTATCTTATCTCTGTGCTTCTGTTTGTCTTCCTTGTTATCAAGGTAACACAGATGCTTGTCTCAAACTGACCCTTTCATTATCATCTATTTACCAACATTTTCCTTAACAAGCAGCAAATCACAAAGAAAGAATATTGACATGTTAAAAAGTACTTGTCTTTAGACATCTATAGCATAATAGTTAAGGGTACAAATTCTGGAGCCAGCTTGTATGTTTAATTTACAGGTCCACCACTAGTTATATAATCTTGGCCAGGTTACTTAATCTCTCTGTGCCTCAGTTTTCTCATATTTACAATGAGCTACTAATAGTCTCCATGAAGTTGTTGTGAAGACATGTGAAGTGTCTGCTGCATAGAAGTGCTATGTGTATTAACTACTAATACTGCTACTATTAATTTCATCACTTTATGTTTGCCTTTTGAATAGAAATTGAGCAAATAACATTAGTCAGGTGTTCATGTCTAAAGAGAAATGATGTAACCAATACTGATTTTTCAGGTTTTAAAACTCATTTTAGTAAGAGATACTCTTGGGTACCAAGCCTCTTCAGTAATATTTTAAATTATATGCACATAGGTACCTCTGGTTGAATTAAAATTCATTTTTGAATTGTGATTTTTAAACATCTAGCTCTCTCTCTCAATTAGATAAAAACTATTATCAAACTGGGTATTGGGTCATGCTGTCAGAATAAGTGTCACTGAGTTTATGTCAAACTGAGACCTGGCAGAGTGCAATTTAATGTGCCATCAGTCAGGCCGGCAGTTGCCCTGACACCATGGATGTTTGGTTGGGTAGAGAGACAGTATCCTTTCCTGATGGACATTAGAAGGAAAAAAATGACTTGTCCTATTATCACTGACTGTAATGCAGTATGGTCAAGACTAAGTGAAACTGTGGGGTAAAATCAAAGCCAAGTAATACAGAATAGTTATACGCCTTTATCCGATACACATGCAATACATGTCAGATAACAGCACAAAAATAATAAAGATGAATGAAATCTAACATTACTTATATAAATCTGAATTTTTATTTTGTTACTTTAAATAAAATGAAAGCTTCCATAAAGTGAATAAAACAATGCTAATGGAAAGAAACATGCTTCTTCTTCCTGTGATACTATGAGAAAAAGCTCCATTCATTTGGCCATCTAGGATCCAAAAGATACCTATAAACTAGTCCAAGGATGTACAAGTAAAGTTGGTTAAATAAATAGATGATGGATTAATATGCAGAGAGTTTTGTAAGGGATGAGGAATGAGAGCATGCAAACAGGCCGGGCTCTCTAAACACAGATAAAGCAATAATTGCAAGTGAGTCATCAGGTCTCTCTCTCTCTCTCTCTCTCTCTCTCTCTCTCTCTCTCTCTCTCTTTTTCTCTCTCTCCCTCTCTTTCCCCCTACTCCTCCTCCTTCTAGATAAATGGAAGAATGGTAACAAACATTTGCCTTAAATTTGGAAAAATGGATGTCCTTTTCCATTTTTGGTTTATATTTATTGTAATTTAGCAAACAAGAGATTTAAAAAATACAATAGGATATTAAGTGCCTAACCCAATGTGTTTATGGCAGAAGTTTAGTTTTTATTTGCTTATTTATTTTATTCTGCAGATGCTACCTCACCCTTCAAAAACTGGGGATAAATTGATGCTTATGTAAGTTGCATGAAATTATAGAAATCAGAATAAAAAGAAAAATGTTCAGTATTTTATCCAAGCCTATTTTTTAAAAATGTTTTCAGAATGGTATCCTTCTTTGCAAATAAATCGTTACTTTCTTCTTTTAGCAATACAACCGTTCAATTTTAGCTGGGCTACTCGGCCTTCTTCAGTTACAGGTACAGCCATATGGTTCTGTTTCTGCTTTCCATCTATTCTCTTCTTGCTAATTGGAATCAGGTCAAGATGGTGAGGGCAGAAGCAGCCATCGGGCACCATGAGTTGGAAACTATATTTTGAAGATGACAGAGCAACAAGACAGAGGGAAGATGATCCCTGGGCACATTTGTGAAGGAGCACTCTGATATTATCTTGAACATTTATTATACATCAAAGTGAAAAATAGGTTTTTGTTAATTTGGCATCTCATTTACATTATCCAAGGTGACATAACAAACATACTTCTCTAAAATGCAATGAAGGTAGTTGTTTGTTTCCACTGTAAAGAGTGAGTAATAATATTACTTACTTAGGGATGTTGTTAAGACTGGCAATCTAAATAATAGACAAGGAGGCTTTCTAAAACAAAGTATTTATTTGAGAATGAACCTTGCAATAGGAACACGGTGCAGTAGTAAACTTTGGGTGTATTCAGGAAGGTAAAGACAGACAAGGGTTTTTAAAAGAAAAATAAGGAGGATTGTACAAGTTTGTCTGTTTGTTTCAAATAATTGTCTGTGGCTACAATGATCAATAGCAAGGGTGGTGTCAGTCCAAGATTGGACAGGCAGTTGCTGTCCAGTCCTCTTAGAAATATATTTTGTGTGCGTGTGTAATGTCATGGTGGCCTTTGTACAAGGTTGTAGTTTTTGCAGAGTCTTTCGTGACAGTTCTTGCTATCAGGCATTGGTGCATGAGAATTCTCCCTTCATTCTCCTTGGCTCCATTTGTTCAAGGTTTGACACAAGTGACTTTGTTTTAATTCTGACACCTTTCACAAGATTAAATGAGATAATTTCTCAGCATCATCTCCAGTACATATCATTCACTTAAAAAACGCTGTTATATGTTTAATTCTTTAAATAATATAAACTTTTGTATCAGCACTTTGGTCTCTCTCTCTCTCTCTCTCTCTCTCTCTCTCTCTCTCTCTCTCTCTCTCTCACTGTCTCGACTATCTGTGCATTTACTCTGCTAACTCTTAACTTTGGGTCAATCTAATAATCTGCTTTCATGATAGCTCACAATGTGGGTGAAATCATGTCATTTGCAAACTGGGCAACCAGAAATCTCTGGTCCACAGCCTTAGCTGAGTCTTTGGAGCAGCTGTGCGTTATGTGAGTATTTTTACGTATCTCTGGGTGTCCCTTTCATTTCACTTAGGAGTATTCTAAAGTATGAGCACTTTGCTTAAGCCGTTTACATCTGTGCCCTGTCTTCCAGCAATGAGCATTAAATATATCATAAGTCCCTTATTTCCCTACCCCTTTCCCAAACCTAGGCATGTCTGCACTCATTTGAACCTTTTTCCTTCTCAGTTCATAAGAAGTGTCGTCCTTTCTGTTTTGATCACTTCCTGATTTTTGCAGAGCCTGGCTTCTTCAATGATTCTATTGTTACATTGTATTTTCATTTTTTCCCTCTTATATGTATCTTTCACATAGAAAAGCATAAACTCAAATCTTTCTCTACTTGTGAAATTTCTTGTCTCTTATTTTATTTCCTCCCCTCTACCTGTCACCTTATCTCTCTCCTCTATGGAATCAAGCTGTCTTTACTTCATTGCCTTCAATTCACTTTTTAATCCCCTGCTCTCTGGTTTCTGCTCTCATATCTCCAGTGACACTCTTCTAGCAGAGGCACACTAATAGACAAATATAATGATTCTTTTAGGAACTGTAAGCAGCATAAAACTTGAAAAAAAATTTTAATATCTCTCCTTTTAATAACCAAAGCACCAATTACTTCTTTTTTGCTTCGATTCCTTTAGATTCATTTCAGTCTTTTTCCTCTCCCTTCTCTTGTGCTTTCAAAATACTGACATTCCTTTAGTTTCTGTCATATGTTTGTTTGCTTCTGTTCTAATGCCATATGTTGTCTTTTATTGTTATCCACTATGATTCCTTAAACATCATTTTTACCTTCATACTTCCTTGTGACTGATTGATTTACTGAATACCATTGTAAACCCTATTTAAGAGGCTCTATTTAGAGGCTGGAAAGCTAAAAACTGTCTTACCCAGATACCACTGCAATCCTTGGTATTTGCTCTAGCTCTTGTGAAACAAATGCTCCATGTGGAGAGTTGTAAGGTAGTTATGAGATAAAAGTTTACGTGGATCTCTGTCAAGCAAAGTTGCTACGCCTTTGATAGAAGCCTTGATATTTGATCCCTAACTTCATGGGTTCCAAAGCAGAGCCAAAAGCATCTAATAGGCTGGGCATGGTGGCTCACGCCTGTAATCTCAGCTCTTTGGGAGGCCAAGGCAGGCGGATCATGAGGTCAAGAGATTGAGACCATCCTGGTCAACATGGTGAAACCCTGTATCTACTAAAAATACAAAAATTAGCCGGGCATGGTGGCACGCGCCTGTGGTCCCAGCTACTTGGGAGGCTGAGGTGAAAGAATCACTTGAACCCAAGAGGTGGAGGTTGCAGTGAGCCGAGATTGTGCCACTGCACTCCAGCCTGACTATAGAGCAAGACTTGGTCTCAAAAAAAAAAAAAAAAAAAAAAAAATCTATTTAGAAATGACGAATTTCATCAGCACTGGTATGTTCTGAATCTGATAGGTGTGTGTGCTGGCAGCTTTCTGATTCTATTCTTTCCTGATATTAGCAGATGTAGCAACTTCATTGGTGGGCCAGGCTTTTGATGTCATTCAGGATATTGTCTGTAGAAGTTTACGCTATGGGCTCTCTCTGTCTACACTAATTCTGCATGTGCCCCATAACCCTTATTAGATCTCTTTCTGCTCGTTCTATTTAGAGTGAATTTTGTGATCCACAACTAAGAACCTTGACTAGTTCAACTCCTGAACCCATGTCTGTAGCTCAGGTGTGCCTTTTCAATTCTATACACCTTAATAATATTGCTGATTGCTTGGAAACTCCCCTTCTATACCTGCAATGGTGGCAAATCCAACAGGCTACAAACAAAACTCATTATCGTTTCCTTACAAAATGATGTATATTTATGAATTCCCAAATGTTCTCAAATGACACAATTGTCTGCATAATAAGCCAAGGTATTCACTTAGGGGACATCTCTCTCTTTCTTCCTACTTCCATTTTGTCATTGTCTAGCTAAGTCGATCTTATTAATTGCTTTAGTGTCGAGCAATCCTCCATCTTCACTGTTGCTTTAATTCAAGCTCTCATCCTTTTTGGCCTGGATTATTGCCATAACTTTTCAAGTTCCCTTTGTGTCAATTCTTGCTCTGTTCTCATCTAGCCATCTCTATTTAGTCAGTTCCTAAGACACAAGGAAGATGTTAAATTGTTGCTTAACAACCTTCTCACTGTAAAAAATGGAGTATAAAATCTCTAGTACGGCAAAAAAAAAAACACCCTCCGTGAAGTGGTCCATGACAGTCTTTCCAGGTGAATCCTTCACCACCTCTTGATATTTCAAACAGTCTCTATTCTGAATTGCTCACAGCTCCCGGAAAACGCCAGGCTCTTCCTGCCTCTGTATTTTTCTTCTTTTGCTTTACCCCTCTCCATCACCCTATCTGATGTGGAAAATCTAACTTTAAGGCTTTTCACATATCGTCAAGTAACTTTTCCTAAAAGACAAGTATGAAATTGTCATTCCTTCTAATATTTGGAGAAAAAAACATCCTTGCAACAAATAGTTATAAGAATATTATTTCACATTTTGGAAAGTTTGAATGACATTTTCAAGGTTAGCCGGCATGGAATAGCAGATTTGGGTCATAAATTCAGATTTTCTTATGAAATCATAGTGCTCATCTTTTTTACCAAAACGGAAATAAAAAAAATGGAGTGGGGGAGGGTAGTGCAAAGTAAATGTTAGAGAAAGTAATGGCCTTGGACGCTGCTGGCACAGTAGAGCTTTCCTAAGAGTCTTTCCAGATAACAAATTGAAGAGTTTGGATATTCATGTTTGGGGGAACCATAGGCTCTTAAATAATTTTAATAGTTACTTATTTGAAAACAGTCAGAATAGACTATTCCTATTTACTACACATAATTAAAGAACTATTACCAATTCCCAACTGAAATGAAGGAATGGCTGCCTAACGTATGTCTTATCTTCAAATTTACTTATAACACCATAACACCAGATGATATTTTAATTAAAAGTTAGATAGGCAGATGACTACTATCATATTTTCCTTTGTAGATAAGAAGAAATTAAATGTGAGATAAGTGAAATAATTTGGTCAAGGTTATAAAGGTGTGGTAGACAGTAAAATTGCTCTTCTTCTAGACATTTGTTTTTTGCCTTGATTTTTTTTTTTTTCTAAAGAAGTGAAATCAACAGCTTCACATCAGCCACTGATCAGGTACCAGATGGCAAAAACTTTCAGTCACTACCACCTAGGGCTATATTCAAACCAATGAAAGGCCTGTATCTCATTATAGGTCCCCTGAGCTCTCCGTTCTCCCGCATGATACTGTCTTTTTCAAGTAGAAAAGTGACATTATTTTTAAAACTGCCCTTGTTTCAGAAAACCAAGAGATTCTGATAATTTAAACAAGTTTGTCCTTTTAGATTTTTTATTTTGCATGACTTTATTAAGTTTGCATTGAATTCCACTGCAACAGAAATTTAGCAAAACAAAACCAAATCAAACTAAACTATGTTAACACCCTAAAATCTTCTTCACACTCAGGAATTATAGGTGATTGAATAGGATTGCCAGGTTTAGCAAATAAAAATACATATCATCCAGTTAAATTTGAATTTCAAGTAAACAATTTTTAAGTATATATGGCCCAAATATTTAAAGAAACATTCTATGCTGAAGAGTTATTCTTTATCTAAAACTCAGTTAACAAGAAGTTCCGTATTTTATCTGACAGCCCTATGTATGAAAAATAGTTCAAATTATTCTTTACAAGTGAAAACACAAGGATGTCTAAGTTGCTCATAAAATGTGTTATGATGTCCGCTAAGCCACTTTATACTCTGTGGGAAACAATCATGTCCTGTAACCATTATAATAATACTGAAAGTCCATGAAGAATAAAGGGGGAAACGGCAGCTACTGTTTTGGCTTGAAAATGGAATTATATTTTGCTAGCATGAAAAAAGATTGTCAAAAAAAGACATTGTGTTTTCTTTTTTCTTTTCTTTTTTTTTTTTTTTTTTTTTTTTTTTTTTTTTTTTTGCAGTTCCTCTTACAGAAACTAAGACATTGTTCAGCAATTTCTTTTCTTCCTTTTTCTTTTCTTTTTTTTTTTTTTTAAGTTGACATAAGTAATTCTACATTTTATTTTGGATGACAGGAACATGCAAACTCTATACATATAAATTGAGTATTCTTATTAACTGTTCATTTAGCATTTCTGTCCAATTTGCCCAGTCAATTCACTCAAATAGTCAAATTGGACTTGAAAGCATGTTGCTCCAAGTTGGAAAACTCTTAGGTAAATCTGAGGTTCAGCAGTGTTGCCTGCTGAATAACTAACTTGGAATCATGGCATGTATAGCTCCATCGTTCTCTCTGTCAGGTAACTCTGTGACAAAGTGCAACTTTTGTCATGAGTATGGTTCAATGGTGTCTGCAGTTAAATGCTAGAACACAGATGAAAGGAAAATGTGAAAACTTGCCTGAGTACAGATTTCATAGTTAATTTGTTTATTTTATCTTGTTTCAAGAGCAATGGAAAGAAATGTGAGATCTAATATTTTATATTTCTAATATGTATGGATATGAACTAAAATCACGCAACCATGGTAACAAGGACTATAATGGTAAATACAAACAGTACTTAGGAATCCCTTTTGGGTATATGTTCTTATCTTGATCCATAGAGATTTATACATCTAACATCTGTTAACATTGATGAATATAAATCTCGAGCACCAAGAAAGAGCACAAATCTATGTAATTCAAGATGTATAAGTATCCCTGTCTCTAAGGGTTAGTCTTATGAAAATCAGCAAAATCAGTGAAATGGAGAGTTCAGGGAGCTGACATTATGCTTTTAACCTAGGATAATTTAATAAGGATGGCAAAATGTTTTTTTGAATTGTAAACTATGTATTCTGATAATAATTGCAATGTGAATACTGACTTTACATTATGCTATAGCCGTAGTAGGTATTTTAACCCAGCTGTTGTTTGAAAAGTAAAGCTACTTTATTGCACTTTCTACCTTTTTTTGAAGTGTTAAAAAGAATAAATCTATCTTGCATATGCTCCCAGCCATTTGTGTTCTGAAAATTCAGGACCTTAGAATACCTTCTGTGATGTGACTTTATTCCCAAAGAACAAGTACTTAGAACCATGAAATGTCCTCATAAAATAAAAATATAATAGACAGAAAAGAGATATTTTTCAGTGAATTGCATGATATTTTATTATGTGGACATCTACCTACTGATTTCTGAATTCATGTGTTAAGCAATAGTGTATCTCATTTTGTAATTTTAAAAATTGGAATTTTGCCTGTGAATTGTGATAATACTAAATATTTGTATCGAGGAGGTTAATTTGTTTCCAGCTTTCTGGAATTCTTTTGGAATGCATCAATCTTTTGGGTGGTGGGTCAGGGAAGGGGATAGGGGGTGACATAGTTGTTACTTTGTGTCAGAGAGCTGAAGAACCACCAAAGCTGAATCCTCAGTGACATGTGGCTGGGACTGAGAAGATTCAGGGTGGCAGGAGTTTCATGCACACTTCAAAATAATGAAAAACAGTTATTGGGAAAATGTCATGTACTCACAGCTCGCTCTACATGCTGCTTCTAATCTTATTTGTACAAGTACAGGCAAAAATCTACTAACAACAAAGATCGTCTCCTTCCCTTTGTTACAATTTAGTATTGATCGCTGTGAGGGAAGGTTGACATGAATCCCAGAATGGGTTTAATTACAAGTATACACCAAAAAGTAATTGGCAGAATAAGTAAGGGGTTAGTTAGCATGTTTCTTTTTACAGAACCCCAATACTATACCTGAGCAGCCGTAGTAATCAACAAGGAAGAAATTTTAAAAAGTGTATATTAGAGTCCCCAGTCCAATTTAAAATTCATTTCTCCTTTCTTTTAGTCAATTCCCACAAAAGCATTCTAATACCATCTCTGTTATCTTGGTATACATGTCACCACCAACTCAATAAATGCTGAACTAGAAAATTAAAGATGGATGAGATATAGAAGAGAGAGTGAGTAGTATGGTTTGCTCATTTTATAGCACAAGGAGGCTATTCTAGTGTGATATAAGCCGTTATAACCACATATATCAACATTTTTGCCAGCCTTCCAATAGCCTTCAAAATTCAGCTTAGTGATATTGTCTCTACTGATGGTTTTATATTGTGAATAGAACAAGTTTCAGAAATAAGAATCTGAAATTTCATTTCATAATATGCTTCTTTCCTCATCAGTTGATTCTGTTTCCACTATCTCACTTAGTTCTGGGGACACAAATTGGTTTCTCAGGTCATGCTGTTATTAATATGATTTTTTAAAAATAATTGAATTTAACACCAAGGTCAGTTGAGAAAACAGGCAAAATGAAAATGATAATTCTTGGTGTGAAAACCTCGAAAAGTGAAATAGAATGCAATAGTGTTCTTTGCTTACTTCAAAGTGTCTAAGACACACCAGACTTATTAATGGTATAACATAACAGAAGTAGGGCTTGCCGAGGCATTTCTGTTCATGAGGTGTGAATGGTTCATTAGAAAGTGTGCTAGGAAGCCAAGAAATACTTCATTAGTTTTATTTAGTTTTGGTTTCTTTTAAATGTAGCATTTTCTTCCCATTACAGAATTATTTTCTGTAATCAATGTGATATTTTTTTTCTATACAATTAATAATAAAACTCTATCTCTTCTATCTATTGATTACTAAGTTTCTTTCCTTCTGCCTTCTTAGGTTTCCTGTTGGTTTATGTGGAATGTCTTTTTCTGTGAGCTTAACTAGTCTAAAATAATCTAATTTGGAGTAAATAAAGGTAATTATAATCTCCACTTTGTAAAACTAATGTAATTTGCATAATCCTATAAAGATGAAGACTGATCTTTTAATTAACCATTAATTATCAACCCTAATTGTTGTGCTTGAAACATAATAGGTAGTTACTAAATACTAGTGATTAGCAGCTTATAAAAATGCTAAATAGAGAGTTTTGCTTGAAAACTTACCTATGTTAATATAATTGCATAGGAAACCAAATAAAAATGTCTAGGTATTTTTGCATAAATAATTATACATATATAATTATATATTTTATGTTTTTCTTTTGAACATTTTCTGTAAATAAGTGTAAAGAAATGCAAGCCATGATATAATATTTTTGGTAAACAATGAAAATAATTATTTACTTGTAAGTCTCAAAACTCACCATCTTGGTTGTTACATATCCTGGATGTAATTGGCACACTGATCCAAAGAACTAAAATAACAGAGGTGTTGCACATTAAGATCCAGGTGTAATAACATAAAAGAAATGGAGTCACATCTACCTGTGTAACTCAAATCAGTGCAACAAAACTCTTCCTCTCTGAGCACTAAATGCTATACTGCAACACTGTCAAAGCACAGAGGCATGGTCTGCTCAAAAATAGAAAATAAACTTTTAACAGCAAGTTTTCCCTGTAGCAGACTGGCATTCACATGACAGAGGAAGATATAAAGAAGTTTAAATAATTTCTGTGAACATGGAGTACATGCTTAGTTTAAAAGAATGTATTTAGTAATATACTCAGTAGCGTAATTCAGTTTTACATGAAAAAACTGAAATAAACTTTCCACAATTTAAACTTGCAAAGATAAACACAGACAAAATATTAGTAGCTGCTGGTAGAACAGTTAAGTTTTAAAAGCATAGTTCAAGAGAATTTGCATTATATCAAATGGTAATAACTTCTTGAATTTATCTGACAATAAAATTGTGAAACACAGCTAAAGAACAAATGATTTAGTCTCATTTTCTCACAGCAGTAGTGTATTTATAATTCACTGTTCTAAATATACTAGTGCATTGATAAAAGACAACCTGCGACATTAACTATCAGGAATATTATCTCAGGCAATTAATTTGAAGCCAAGGAAATGAAGAAACACTGCTGAATTGTTTTCGTTATTAGAAAAGTAGAAAAGGTTATTTTATTTAAAGTAAATAAAACAGAAATGTGTCATGTAGAATCTTACATTAAATGTCCATATTAATAACCCAAAAACCTGACAAATAATGAGCAAAATATACATGTCCCCCGAAGACATTTGAAAATAAAAATTTTAAATGATATCCATGGGAATGGAAAATTTGGGAGGTTATTGTAAGCCTAACGAGCTAGGGCTTAAACTGAAAACAATTTAAAATAGTTTGAAGATAGGCGAGATGTTTTTGGAAATTGTTGTTTTACATTGCAACCTTACTTATATGAGTATATTTTTGCAATAGTTCAGGATTTGCATTCTTTCTAAGGTGCAAAGGCTAAAAATTAAGGGTAATCTTCTTCCTCAATGTCCATAGACATTTTATCAAAGGGAAAGGTAACTGTGATTCATGGAAAGGTCGTCAAAATTTTTTAGAACAGTTAATTCTGCTATAAAAATTATCACGCTTGACTGAAAGTACATAAATATCACAATTAATAGAATACAAACTTTATGTAAAAATTCTCAATGTAAGTTTCATAAATATTTTTTGTTTCAATTGAAGTGCTTTTGATTTTGCTTAGAGTCTTATCTTTAAGAAATAGTTAACTGAAAAGTTTAGATAAACAATGATATAAATTAAACTGGAATGGATATTAGTGTAATCTAACATAGATCTCTATCTTTTCATCTCAGGAAACTGAGGCCAAGACATATTGCAGATGAATTACAAGTTATTTACTGGCAAAGGCTGGGTAAAGTCTTAAGTCTTCCAATTGTTAGTGCCTGGTTCCCTGGGCCACACTGCCTAGATCTCATTGCTCTTGTGAGAGTTGAATATGCATGTATTAAACTGAGTTTTAAATGTAATTTAAAATTTTATTGCTAAGCAATCCTACAAAGAACACTTTTAAGGCAAAGAACATATGTACAATATAAATAATAATTTTTTCAGTGATGGAAAATGCTCTGAAGCAGTCTCCAGAAAACAAGGTTTCCAGCCCTACTGTGGCAAGAGCTAACAGTAGACTTAGGGATTGCCTGTAACTTCTCTCTCTCATCATTGCCTCTGTACAAATATAAAGATAGTCAGATCACATGATTTTTGAAAAACTTTTTTCTTTAAGTTCAGTAGAGGAATTATAGTGATCTACGAGTAGCCCTCCTCTTCAACATGAAGGAAAGAAAAGTGTGCTTATAGAATTGGAATTGTTCATAGAAATCATTATAATGGCCCTGTGAACTGTTATTTTTTGCAAGGCCCAGATTTCAGAGTTTCTGATGTGTATCTCTGAAACTCCTGATATAGAATCACATCTTATCCTTACAGTAGAATTTGACAAGCTTTATTGCAATAGTTAAATGTGATAAATATTGACATACAGAAAAGTAAATCTAATACACATACGCGCACACACACACACACACACACACACACACACACAGACGCATACCTTCTTTAGTTATAGGAGTAAGTGAAATGGTTAAACCTTTTAGCATACATGACTCTTTTAGCATACTTTATATTTTATCTGAATAACATGTGCTGAGTTCTTAATGCACTTAGAAAAAGATGAGCTCAGCTCATATTTTCCCTTCTTATCAGTCTTAGTTAAAGGAAAGAGATCCTTAGTGGGAAGAAAAATGAATGAGCTGCCTTAGATTTGTTCCACATAATTAAGTACAATGTTCTGCTTATTTTCTCTTAGTATATACAGTGTTTTTTGGTATACTTAAAATTTGGTGAATATCATACTGTCACTTTCTCCTTGATACACTTTCCTTCCATTTTTGTATTTACTTTTGAGAGTGGAGTTAAAGTTATTAATCTTGTGCTCTCTCGACAAGCCTCAGACTTGGGAGGCTAGAAGAGTTCATTAAAACTAGCATGGAAATGTTTGGAAAATAATAAGTTAAATTTGTAAATACAGGCTTGCTGTATGAGATTAATAATCACCATTTATTTGAATCCTTAAACCCAACCGTATCAATGGAATCATTACTTTTGGCTTTATTTTTTAATCCCAGGTGATATGGTTTGGTGCTGTGTCCCCACCCAAATATCATCTTGTAGCTTCCATAATTCTCACATGTTGTGGGAGGGACCCAGTGGGAGGCAACTGAATCATATACATATATATATATATATATATATATATATATATATATGTATATATATATGTACATTCCAGTTCAGTTAAGGAATTAGGATAATGTACAAGTAGCCCTCCCATTCAACATGAAGGAAACAGGTATGTATATGTGTGTGTGTGTGTGTGTGTATATATATATTTTTTCCAATTCTCTCAATACATGTTCAAAACATATATATAGTATACATATATACACATATATGTTCCCAATTCGTGTGTGTGTGTGTGTATGTGTGTGTGTGTATGTGTGTGTTTGTAATGTGTTTTAAATGAATGGAAGGTTTCTGTCTGGGAATAGCTTTAGAGTCAAGAGTCTAAGTAACTCAATGTAAAAAGTGGAAAACATATTTTGAAACATGACAGAAAAGAACTACATTGTGATAGTTGTAATTTAGCTAGCATTTTTTCTTTAAAAGGCTTTTTATCTATTTCTTGATCCAGTAAGGAAATGGTGCCCATTTTAGCCTACTAGATAAAGAAAATTATTGGTGAATGCATTTGGAATTATTGATTATGCTGCGGCATAGTGAGAGTTGTTAAAAGGAGACTGAATCAGGGAAATTGAGCTGAATTCTCTTCCCTTGTGGTTCTGGCCTTTTCTCCCCTAACCATCCTCCCTCTCCTTACAGAACCTTCAAAATAACAGGTATGCATCCAATTCAAGAATGTTGCTGAAAAAGCTGAAAAGACATTTATAATTGTGTGATAATGAGGCAAGAGAAGCATAACATAAGGCATATTTATTAATCCAATAGCATACATTTGTGTTGATGTGAGGAAAGGGACTGAAACATGATTTTAGTGCCAAATGACAGAGGCTATATGAGTGCATGGTAAAGAATTTGATTCAATTCTTTAGCTATCAGTGGGAGTAACAGTAACAGAATACTCTCAGGGTGACTTTTTTACACATCTCCTTCCATTTTAAGGTCATTTTCATGCCTGTCTTCAATAGATTATGCAATTATTTTTAGGCTTTCTCTTTTCTCTTTGTTCTTTCCTTTCCTGTGTTTTTCAAGTGTTTCAACCTCAGTTCACATCTGTCAAGGTACATGTTGTTAGACATAGCTCTGGGGTGTCTTATTTGGCAAATTTGGCAAATTTTTTCCAATTCTCTTTATTCGTATTTATTAACTTGATAAAAATTTCAATCCTGACAGCAGTATATAAAATGTATGCTTCTGGATCAGAGCAGGAATTTTCTTCCTCAGCAATCAGATGATGTGAGATACCTAGTTCATGCACCTGCAGAAAATGTTTAGGAAGTCTTAAGAGTGAAAAGACATTCGAATCACTACCACGAGAAAGTAAGACTATTTTGTTTATAAAGGAGTATACATAGAAATATTTGTGGAGCTAAACCAAGACAAGGTAATAAACCCTGCTTTAAACATGCCAAATATTATGTAAACTTTAAACATGGTTTCCAGTACTAAGAAATACAGATGCCATTAAAGGTTTGTCAAATGGCCATGACTTAGAGAAGCCCAACTGGGAACTAGACTCTCATCTTACATAAGCCTGTAGGGATTTTGTTAAATACTTTTAAAGGAACAAGTATTTTGTCATGAACCTGCATTTGCCTACTAGCTAATTCACACTCAGTGGACATTTTTTAATGTTTGATTTTGGTGTGTGTGAAATTCTGCAAAGTAGTTGGATAAAATTCCACATTGTCTGGTAGGTAATGAGTCTGGGCTGAATCAAATCTTGTCAGGTTCAGATTAGAGTTGACCCCATCTTTAGGGTCACATTTTCCAATCCTCACACCACTTTACAAGCTTCAGTGTGCATGAAATTATAGAACAGGGAGCATGAGAAAATATCTCCCAGGTTGTTTTTGTGGCAAAGGAGCCCAGAGAAATAAAGTGATTTTCAGCCCTTTGAGTTTTATTACTTTCTGAAGAAAGAGAATTTGGTTAGGGTCAGTTTTCAAGTTTAACAGTTCATCAGCCCATAATTGCACTCATTATTACTGTAGCCAGCTTTATATTGGAGTTTGATTAATAACGATATGCACTTCAGTAACGCTTTCCATTAAGTGGCACTAATTACCCTGTAACTGCTGTTCAACAACCAAGCAAGTGTAACTACAATGTCATTTTTATGGAGCCAGATTTGCTCATAAGGGTACTTTGATAACGCTAATGTGGGAGTGAAGTAACCAAAAATGTACTGACAAAGTTACTATTGCATTAAATCCTATAGACTTAAAACTGTGGCATTCTGAGGTTCCTGTTGGCAGAAGAAATTTTGATAGAGAATCAGCGAAAGTCTTTGGAATATATTTAACATGCCATCATCTGCTTAGGATTAGTTTGAGTACTAGGAAACCACATTGCTGATATAAAAGCCTAATATTTAATCGGAAGACTAGGCTCAAATCTTCATGCTACTCAGTGAGTACTCTGATCTTAGGCAAAATACTATTTTCTCTGAAATTACCACATATGCATTAAGATGCCTGCTCCTATATTTGTGATGTTAGCTTTAAATGAGATACTGTGTTTGTGAAGATGCCTAATTTAGTGCCTAGTCCATAGTAAGGGCTCTTTCAATCTTTCATGAAGGCATGTTGTCTTCATTCTTCATCATCACTCAGTAGTAGGGAACAGACTCTTGTTATCTCAACAATATTTCTATTTGCATTGAGATTAAATAAATACAAATACTTAAAATATTTACATGTGTAGGGAGGAAAAATGTTAAACTCGAACAGAAAAGAATAAAACAATAACCATCATATTATGAAACAGAAGAAACCATAGGAAAGAGGGAGAGCGTCTCAGTTTGATTTGCAAGGTAGGATATTACATAGATAGAATGCCATCCATATACGGGAAGGCTGGGGGCAAAAATTTTAGCCAGATCTCAAAAAGAATAAATGACTAGAAATAATTAAGCAAATTGGAGTAAAAAAGTTGCACAAGATAGTGAACGTCTATTATCTAAGAATGGTTGGGTTTTTCTGTACAATTGGTTCTTCTGCTAATCACTGGATTTCCCCTCCGAAAAAAATGTCACTGAAGAAAAAGAATTAGAACTTGTATAAAATAAATTATTACACTACCCAGAGTAGGAGTGATGATTTTTTAAAAAAGAGGAACCACAGGGAATGGGCAGTGTTCCAATGTCTATAACAGTATGCTTTGCAGATAATGTATTTAATAGTGAGTGATGATAGATTAATTTAATTAGAATTCTTGCAGGAAATCAGAGATATTTGCTGAAGAGAAGGTCAGATGATCAAAGTAAGATCACAATTTATTCACACTGTAATCGTGTCTCCTAATTATATCCTTCATATAAACACCCCCATTTAAAAAGCTTTTTTCATCTGCTCAAAAATCACCTTATAATAATTAGCTCAAACGTATTGTGAGACTCGATATGAATGGTGGTATGTTAAGAAACATGGGGATAAATCGCTTACATATAATTGTTCATCTTTACTCTCGGTTATGAAACATTACACAAATAAAAGAAAGAAAAGAAAAAATGAAAGGAATTCTCAAATGTTCCTATTTTAAATGATGTGCCCTTTCATCCCAGTGTCTAATAACGTGAATTCTTGCTGGTGCCCAACTACATCATGTAATAATTTAGTAATGGGCTTTGTAGGACACGCAGTTGAAAGAGCAAGATCTCTGGAGTTAATATTAAGGGGTAAGAAATTTTGGTGTAATGACAAATTATAAAAGTTGGTGTGCTTATTGAGAGGGATGGGTTCTTTCTGAATACCATCATCACTGATTAATAGCTGGTGAGAACCAGTAATTACATGTTTGGCTCTGATTTTCTTGGTTGTAATAAACTCTCAATTTCTGTTTAAACTTGCTGCAGAGGTTTTTATGTTTTCCTTCAGAGAAGGATTTTATGGACTCTAATTTATCTAAAAATTACATAAAAAGATGAAGAAATTACATGTTCCCATAACAGAGATCTAGGATGGAAAAGAGTCATGCTAACAATGTGCAGAACCACCACGTGAACCCAGAGGCCACACCCCAGGAAAAGACAACACCATCTTGAGCCAAAGGTGGTCTTCAATCTCTAACCTACATGTGGAATATTTAATCAGCAGTCTAAAGTTTTCTATAAATTTATCAGACTGATTTTGTACGGAATTTTAACTCTTCAAGAATAGAGAATTTAGGGTTCCCCCTACATAGGTATATATTCACAAAGAGTTATGTAGGCTAAAGATATTATAAATGTAACACTTTTAGCTTCTAATACTTTTTTTTCTGTAAATAATGTATTAACTTCAGTAATCTACTTTTTCAACTGTTTTCCTACATACGTATCATCTATTCTTTTCTTGATATATTTGTTTGTAAAAAAAAAAAGAAACTTACTACTTTATGTTCCAATACAACACAAATGTAATACACACACACACACACACACACACACACACACACACAATTTTTAAAATGTATTATACTTTGGACAGTGTTATTCTACATTCATGCACAGCATTTATGCCATCAAGCTTTACTTATGCAAAAACAAATACTGATCTTTACTTATAATACCATTTATAATTTTCTATAAATGAAGAGAACTTGGCTGGATTTCCATCTGAATTGTTAGAGCTGTTTGAAGCATAGGAGTGGGAGAATAACTAAGGCCTGTCAAAGAAATGTACACACATATGCATGTGTATATTCACACCCCCTCACATTTGAGTGTATTTTGTTGTATCTAGATACTTTTGTACATTTCTCCAGTTACAAATGTCTTAAATAAAGAAGCAGGTTTTTTTTCTATAATAGCCTATGCACCCAAGATACATAGGATGATGTCTATAGAAAAATATAAATGGCTCACATCCTATTTCTTTTTAAAATACTTGCACATTTTAATTTTTTAGTGAAGATTATAGATCCCCCCCCCCGTGTGTGTGTGTGTGTGCGTGTGTGTGTGTGTGTGTGTGTGGTGCATATGGATAATCATAGATAGCAAAACACAAGTTTTACTTTTTTTCTTGAAAGGCAGGTTTAATGTTATTTTAAAATAAAAAATTTAGTACCTCTATAAAAATACAGAGAAATTATTATTTTTAATTATAATCCTAATATGCAAATTGAAAATCCGAATGAAAATACCGGAGTAGATTATAGCTCTATCTATCTATCTATCTATCTATCTATCTATCATCTATGTCTATACAAATAAGAATGACCAAATTGTACTGGATAGTCTTATCTTTAGCCTCCAATATGATCTGTAGTTCATAATTTTGATCTATATACCAGACCCTTATAATATATCCTTTCTTTTCTGTTTCAGACTCTTACCACTTGTTTTATCTGTGACAACCCAATCCTGCATGAGCTACAGCTGCCAACTTCACAAAGGTACAACCTGAGACTGTCTCATTGCATGTCTGCACTGCATATCTTTTGCCTTATACTTGTAGCTTCTTGGTTCACATTAAAGCATGAGATATCTTAGGGCTCTCTTGGAGTCCTCACATACATAGGATAGATGTATGTGAGTTAAACCCTGTGAGTTGAATCAATGAAAGACAGGCAGCTGTGGGGTGACCTATGGGATACAGGAGCTGATGGATGCATGTTCTCCCTTCTAAGAATAGACCAGACTGAGAAGCATTGGTTTCCGTACCTCCTGGAAAAGGGATCACAGTAAAATCTATCAATCTGTTGCATTTGATCCAATGCAGTGGCAAGCTAAATGATACATTATTTTATTGGTGTGCCCTTATTTCTATCTTGCTTCTCATTTCCTTCCCTCCCTCTCCCTGGGATTAAACTCTTCGATAAAAGTTCAAGGCTTCAGGCTTTGCTCTCTGGGGAACTCAGATTAAAACCTGAAGATAAACCTCATGAGTCCACTGGCAATAAAGATTCATTTGCTGTATTTGGTGATGTTAGCTCATGCATATATTGATATCACAATTGCTAAGGATTTAGTCCACAGCAAAATTAGATAAACTTCAGATAGAAGGTGAGGTGCTGAGTTTTACAACGGCAGTTGCTCTTTAATGGCATGGTGTAAAGAGAATACAAGAGACCTGGCTATTGTTAATAGCATTAAAATTTTTGATAGAAAAGAATGATAGGCTAAAGAAAACCAAATGCCAGTTGAAGCCCAAAGACTTTTATCACAGCTTGTAAAGCAACTGTTGTTCTGTGCCAATAGAGCAGTCTGCAGTGAATATCCAGCCTGAACAGGTCTCCAATGTCAAAATCAGGTCTCTCGTAGAAAAAGACAGGCATTCTACAACCTTTTGTGAGGCTATTTGATGGGGCAAGATGGAGATTCTTGAATCCCTAGATTCCTATGAACCTTCTGGGCTAGCAGAAGCAACCCTTCCTTCATGCTTCATTGTTGAAGCAAACTGGTTTTCTCTGAAACCATGCAGTAAACTCACTGAGACAAATGCCTTGCAAGATGATGTTTGTTCCTCAGCAGAATTTGCCTCCACCACCCCTCACTGTCTTCAGGTTAATCTACACAGTAAGTCAGATCTCTCAGCAAAACCATTTCTCAGGAAGGAGATAGTCTGTTTACTTAAGGAAGTTCGGTATCTGGTAATATGTACTAACAAGGGCAATGAAAGACACATGGAGGAATGGAAATGAGTGTGTTCACCAGGAGAATACGAAATAAAAAGCTAGATAATGGAGGATTTATTGACTTTAGAGCATTACCCCATACGGTGGGATTCAACATTCTGACAAGAACCCTAGAATCTAGTAGTAGTAATCTGCTGGTTTAGCTCCTTAATTGAGGGTATGATCATGCTCTCCAACATAGCATATTTTATTTTCAAAATCCAAAGCAGACCACCAAGCCTTGTATCTCTTTCTTAGTAGTAAAGAGCAGTAGGAGTAATAGCAGAGGAGGAGGCAAGGTGAAATAGCCTTTCTTTTGCTTTAGAGGGGATTTCCAAACATGCTGCCAGATACTGGATCCTAAAATCTTTGATACGGTTGGCTCCTAGACCGTTTTGGGGTTTATCTCTGTCTCCCTGACATGGAACGTTTTAGGAGGGTTTCCAGAGTGTTTTCCATTTCCTTCTTGTCAGATCAAATTAGTTTGATGTCATCAATATAATAGAACAGCTGACACTGGGTGGAACGTCAAGATGATCATGTCCCTATGACTATATTCCTATAAAAAAACACAAGACATAAAATAGCTTTGGGGCAATACATTGAATGTGAACTGCTATATCTGCTATGTGAAAGCAAATTGCTTTTTTTTTCTTGTTTGGGGTAGAGAAGAAAATATTTGCCACAAGATCAATTGACATATACCAGAAGATAGAGGATGTCGATCTGCTCTAGTGACGACACATTTAGCATGACAGGTGTGATTGAGACTACTCTCTGGTGAAGTTTTCATTAGTTTACTGTCACTTGCCACATTTCATCTGTTTTCTAAGGTTCAGAGAGGTGACTTGAATGGAGTGATGGGAAATATCATCACTGAATCCAGTGAGTTTGATAGTGGCACTAATCTCTGCAATGCTATTCCTCCTGAGCTGTTCTATTGCTTCCGATCTACTATTTTGGCCAAGGCAAAGTGGGTGCAGTGATCAGTTTCAGAAATTCCTGCTCGGCCCTTCCTACAACATAATCATTACTCCACTGATCAGAGGGGCAATGTGAGAGTTTGGTCAGCTAGAAAATATATTTACTCAGATTATACACTAGGGACCAGGTAAATAACCACAGGATGAAACCATCATAAATAATCACAGAGTGGAACCATTCTAGAGAGACTTGGTTCTAAACTACATTTATGACCTGATCTTTATAAGCCTTCCATTTGGTCAGAGGATCTTAAAAGTATTTGAAGCCCCCTAATCTTGGTGTCATCAATTCATGTTTTTCATTGTCCTTAAAATTCTGGCTATTCTCACCAACCCTGTACATGTAGTTACTTGGTAAATAGCCAGGGATATGTGTTTGGTGGGAGGATTGATAAAATATTTACTATTTATTTGCAGAAGAGCTAACCTTGGTACATCTGTGGAATGTGTGGTTTTAGAAAGAAGTACCTGCAGTGAATTAATGATAACAGGAAGAAAGGCATGAGAAACAGATACAGAAAATGTATTATGATTAATGTTATGTGTCAATGTGATTGGGCCACAGGGTGCCTAGACATTTGGATACATATTATTTTGGGTACATCTGTGAGGGTGTTTCTGGATTAAATTACCATTTGAATTAGTACTGAAGGCAGATTGCTGTTCTGATGTATGTGCACTCCATTTAATCTGTTGAAGGCATGACTACAACAAAAAGGCTGACCCTACTCTGAGTAAGAGGAAATTTCTGTTTGCCTTACTGCCTTCAGATGGACATTTTTCTTTCCTGCCTTTGAACTTAAACAGGAACTGGCTATTCCTGCATCTCTAGCCTTTGGGCCTTCATGCAGGAACTATGCCATAACTTCTGGTTTTTAGGCCTTTGGACACAGACTGGAGCTACACCATCAGCTCTCCAGATTGCTGACTTCTAATTGTACTTGTATCCTCAGTGAAGAGTAAAGGGAGCTTATCAGCTGAGAATGAGGATGAGGGGATACTACTCTCATAAGCACAGGCTTGCTGTTTGCATTTAAAAGAATGGTCGAGGTGGCATGGCTGCTTGGTGAAAGCCAGAGTTACTATAACTTGGCTGGTAGGGTTATCCTGAAGCCCCAGGAAAGGAGATGGATTATGTTTAATCAGCTCTCGGGATTTTACAGTTTAAAACATAATGTGATATTTGTTATGTTGTTCATGCCAGTTTGATAATATCTCCATTTTTTTCAAATGAGAAAAAAAATTTTCAGAGACCTTTCATTCAATTCAACAATACTGATAGGCCTGCTTTAATTTATGTTCTCTACCAATTATTGGCCTTGCTCTAACCCATATAAAACGGTACATTGTGATCTGGGCACTGGATCAAGCTGAACTCCATACTGTTATACCTGTTTATCTTGTGTTAGAAAAGTGCATCATCATTTTCTCAGTTGCTTAAGGTAAATGTTGTATACTGCCATTATTAGTTCCTCTCTTTCCCTTTCTCCCACATGTAGTCCAGTAAGAAGTTTGGCCAACTCTGTGTCTTATAGATATCCTAAACCCACCTACTTCTATTTTCGTATATTTTTGGTCCAAGCAACCTTAGTCTATGACCTGAATTTCTACAGTAATCTGTTTCCTAGTCATTCTCACTTCTATTCTTGATCAATCAATCCTTTCTCCACTCAGCAGTCAAAATAGTCTCTTAAAAAATACAAATTATAGACCGGGTACAGTGGCTTATGCCTGTGATCTCAGCACTTTGGGAGCCTAAGGCAGGTTGGATCTCCTGAGACCAGAAGTTCAAGACCAGCCTGGCCAACATGATAAAACCCCATTTCTACTAAAAATGCAAAAATTAGCTGGGTGTGGTGGCAGGTGCCTGTAATCCCAGATACTAGTTAGGCTGAGGCAAGAGAATTAATTGCTTGAACACAGAAGGCAGAGGTTGCAGTAAGCCAAGATTGCACCATTGCACTCTAAGCTGGGTGACAAGAGCAGAACTCCATCTCAAAAAAAAAAAAAAAAAGGAAAGAAAGTATATTATGTCATTCCTCTGCATAAGATTCACAGTCCTTTCCCATTACATATAAAGTCCATTTGGAATGCTTTTCACTGACTTTCTTAACTAGCTAGCTCATGTCCTGTTCTGATTTTCCTCTATGACACTCACCCAGGGCCCATCAGTCACAGCGGTGTTGTATCAGCTCCTTGGCCGTGCAAACATACTCTTGCCTTAGTGTCCTCTACTTCCTCCTTACTCTTGCATGACTTTGTCTAATCATGCAAATATCAGCTTAAATGTCTTCACATTCATGTGGGTTTTCCTGACCACTCAACATAAAATACCCATCCAGGCACCTGCTATCAATCTTTACTAGATCTTTATGGAGAAAATATCAAAATGCTAATTAAGGTTTGACTGCAGAAGGATATGTTCAGAGATGTGACAGATAAATGCTAGGGCAGGACTGTTCAGTGGAGCAAAGATAAAACCCAGAGACCTTTGGAGAACAACTAGGTTAAAAAAGAGAAGACAGTGAGTAAATGTGAGCCTTAGGGATAGAAGAAGAGAAACATTATATGTAGATTTTATGAGTATTGCTAACAGGATAAACATTTTCTACATGAATTACAGTGTTTAAGACAATCTTTGGGGTAAAAAATGACTTGCAATTTTGCACTTACTTAATAACTTATTACTTGATAAGCTTTGCTATCTGTATAGTACATTGGACAGAAAGATAAATTGTTATAAAAAGGATGTTATGAACACTACTAATAAGATATTTTTAAGCTGATGTTAAGATTTTCTTAAATATTGATCAAACTGTTTTATACTGCTCAAACTAATACTAGCCACATGGCTTAACTTGATTACAATACAGTGTAACTGTAACAGTAGTCAATTATTTATGAATCAGTGGAAACATCTGGAAGCTTGACCTCTTTTTTACATTAAAGGGACTTGGAGCATTTGCTGTATTTCACTATTAGTGCCACTTCAGTTATTACATGCTCTGCCAATGTTTTGTGTAACTGGACTGATTTCCTTCTGTCTCATAAGGTCAGCTGGCTGTGAAGGGATTAAGTTTTCTAGGCACTGTCTCCTGCCTCTGTCTCTTTATTGATACAGCACCCTGCTACCTCTGCTTACACACAGTAGAAAATGTATTATTCTGGCACTACATAGCACATTATGTAAACATCAGAAATAGAAGCTAATTTATTTTCCTGTGTCAATGTTATATTCATGTTCTTTAGTACTTCTAATCCCTTCCTTTTCTGATATCCACATATATGTGTATATATATACACACACATATAATTAAATTTTCCTCATTTGTATATAAAAAATAAAATTACCCTACCCACAGGTAGAATTTATTTCAGCTAGTTAGGAAAGATGCTTCTGTTTTATATCAAAAGATATTTTCAGTGTACTTTGCATAGAAAGTAGAGATGGGGAAAGTGTATGCTCAAGAACTAATGACATATGGACTCAAATATATGCAAACATAGATATATCTGCATAGCTGAATATGCAAGTCTATCTCTCATAAAACAAAAATCACATAACTAAGTGGACATATCCTACTTAGGTGGATAATCCCAAATTGCAGACAAATTATTTGTATTTGGTGTTGTTGCCAAGCTTCCATCCTAATTCATTTTGCTTAGGCTTATTTTCATTCATGGAATATTTATTGTTCATTTTCCATGTATCTGACATGATACTAGACACTGGAGACCAACGTGATGAATAAGAGATCATCTCTGGTTCTAATGGGTTTGTATCTTTTCATGTGGTCTGAACACGGAGCAGCACAGCACCGGAGGAAATGTTTAAATATTTTAAGTAAATAAAAACTTAAATGAGAGATAAGAGTCACTGTTCTGAAATGAAAAACAAACACAAACAAACAATCAAAACAAAATACCAGTTTAATAATTAACCTAATTATTTCCCAAAGCCCCTATATTGTCTTAAATCAGGATGGGACAATATCAATATTGAAATAACTGAGGTGAAATAACAGAGCAAGTGATGTGAGTCCCTAAAAGGGGCCATGTAAGAAACTCATTTGGAAAATGAATCTTTCTCATTTTAACAGAAAACAAATGAGTGGGAAGACATACACACCTTAAGTGTGGGCATGGAAATCTGCAAGCATTGGAGAGGACGTAGCACACTTTGCCCCTGAAACAGCAGGGAAGTATAATATCTAGAGCTTGTCTCACTCCTTAGCCAACCCTAGTGCTTTTTGTGCTCTGGTGCTATGCCTTGTGCCACTTCACTCCATCGCTCTCGCAACTCACAATTGGATGAGCAGCAATTTGAATGCAAAAACATCTTAGAAGATTATGGAGTATCCTGGTCCTAGAGTTCTAACAAGCAAACATTCCCTAAACTAAGTGTGATTGACTGACCCAACACACCAACTTTTTTTGAGAATGTCTGAATGTGAGATATAAAGATAGAGGCCACAGCTCATAGGAGTAAAATTTTGAGGATGGAACAAGCCAGTGGAGTGCTTGTGATTAGAAGTCAGACACAGTAAAATCTGGTAGGTGGTAGAGTTCCCACCTCAAGTAAGAGGCATAAAACTGAAAAAAAGGTAGTTGGACTAAGGTTGCTGGGTAGAGGCAGCAGTAGAAGCAAATATAGAAAACAGTTGAGTCACTTTAACTGTGAAACTCTGGAGTAGTGAGCAAGCAATGCCTGCTTCTCAAGGAGCTAAACTTCAGGCATCCATCCCCTAAGCAGGTGGTGACCCCTTTCATTGTGAAATACCATACTTGCTGTTTCCATAGAAGGAGAGGAAACACCTCATATCATTTTCCCCATAGCAGACCCACTTAAGAGAAACAGGTATTTTAATAGCAGTTAAATCACATGAGAAAATGGGCTTAACATTTTTATGACTGATAACCCTCAGCAAACATTTGATTTATAGAAAGAATCTTTGGCAAGAATTTTGACAAATTATCAGAATTTCGTAAGCATCCCTGTCTTTAGAACCAGGGAACTGAAATAACAAAGGACCCAAATGGTCATGTGGTAATCATAATTCTGAACATGATTATCTCATTCTATTCCTTTTCCCTGTAAAGGTCCGTTTGCTTGGGGAGTATATATATCTCAGCAAAAATGAGTATAAAGCAAAACCAGTCTTTATGATGATAAAATTAGTACTCTTGGGGGTAAAAAGAGAGAAAAAATGAACTTCTTGATGATGAGAACAACATTCCTCATTGACAATATTAGGCAGGAAGAAATACTCCTGGAACATGTTCTGTGCCATATGGTGGTATAACCTCAGAGAAGCAGGATGTTGGGAGGTCGAAGCCAGTCTCCTTCGTGGGATCCTACTCTATGCCACCTAAATGAGTTTCTACTTTTTATCCTGTGCGATGCCCAACAGAGTTGGATTATGCCATCTTTCTCATATTCTATCTTTAGAAAATGAATCGACACAGTTCCATACCCAGGCACCATGCTCATTAACTTCCATGAGAGAATATGAGACTCCTGTGTACTTAAGACCAGGGTTTCAAGCAAGAGCTTCTACTTCATCCTTAATAGCATCTTTCTGTTTTTGGGAGGCCTAGCTACAGGGCTGCTATAATGTTTCTTCTTTTCTTTATGTTTCTTGGTTTTTCCCATTAAGTGCCCAGTAACTATCAGGCATAAGTTTCCGGCAATCTATAAGACAGAAGAACGGTGAAATGAAGAATATTCAAAAACTTTTTAGAGTGTAAATGAAGGAAACTAATGACAGGTTTCTTTCATTGTTTAAGTAATGTGGGAGGCGAAGTTAGCCACAAAGAGAAAAAATTGGTAATAAAGTTTGGAATTGCTCCTGTGAAAATATGGCAGAAAATCAACTAGCAATAAATAAAAAAATTACAATAAGGTCCAAAAACTGATGGATAGCAAGCCTTATTACAGTGATTTGAAGGGTTTTTTTTTCCCCCTCTCAAGTCGTGACCAAATGTCCTTTGGCAGAAGTCCATGTATAAGGATGGGAAAATTTACATCTTTATTTTCAGTAACCTTGAACTGAAATTTACATTTCCTTCCATCGTGAATATAGGCCACAAAACATATTAGTATTAGTAGTTCTTGTGACATTTTACCCAATTGAAATATTAGATATTTTCATATCGTATTAGAGTTAGAGAATCTCAAAATATCAGCTACAATGCTCCAGTGATACTGCTTTTCCTTTAATGTGTTACTGCAGAAGCATATATATTAATGTATTATAATTTCACACTTTTTAAATAATTTCATTTCAGTATAATTGGTTTTCTTTGTATTTTATGAAATTTATTTTCTTTTGCATTTAAAATATTTTTAGAAGGGTCCTATCGTGTCCATAGATGTCATCAGATTACTAAAAGGATCCCTGGCATGCAAAAGGTTAACAGTGCCGGTTTTTTTGTGTGTCAGTTGTCACGTTATGTAAAATTTAAGATGGTGAAAAATAGGATACAAAGGAATGAAATATCGTTATTGAAATGCACAGAAAATATAAGCAATTCCCTAGGTTCATCAGCTAAAAGGAGATGCTGCTTTTTTATGTCAATTTTTTAATATTATGACTTAAGTGATATTTTTCTTTCACAAATGCCCAGGACTTTTTGTTACAGTCAATTAAACCTGTCTCATTAATCCTCTCTAACCTTCCGTCAGAATGCACACATAATGTAGCATTCATATTTTAACATTGTACGTCCAACAGCATGATTTAAGGCTAATGAAGGCTTTTCATATCGTGGTTCATTATTTGCTGAATATCTACGGCTACCATTTACAAGTCCTGTGGCTGCTTGCATCAGGGATTTTTGCAGGTGAATATCGATTGTGTACCTTTGATTTTTTCAGTGATTGATAAATCAGTGCCCAAATGAGATGATTGAAGAAGGCTGATAGTTTAGCATCAAAGCAAAGATTACAACACCATAATGGATAGCTGTTCCTGTTTTGCATCATCATGTCAATGTCCCTCCTCCACCCTTTATCTAGGAAAACAATGAACCTTACATTTTATCAAAACATTCCACCCATACTCTTAATTCCTGTGATTCATATAGGGCTGGCCCTTGTCCCAGTTTGAGGTGAGCATGTAACTCACACCAATCAGACCACTTTGTTCTCTTTTCCACGGTGATTGCCATAGGCAGAGACATACCTGATCTAGGTAAATACAAGTCATTTTGCAGAAGTTCACTGAAATGATTGGGAAAGACCTGGGGTTGCTGAGAGCCTGTATTTAGCCAGAAGCAGCTGGGAAGCTATTTTTCCACCATGACAACAGGGCCTGCCAAAGAATAGAAGCCATAGAAGAAAATGGTCCTAGACATGGTAAGAGCCACAGTCATTCTGGTGATCCAATTAGAGCTTTGGGTCCAGCTGTGCCTGAAGTCGGCCTGTCTGTTTTCATTTCTATGCACCTATGTATGTGAATCTATGTGTATCAAGTCACTTTGAGGTTCAGTTACTCGTAACAAAAAGAGTCTGGATAAGGCACTTTTGCTAAACTCTAAACTCTAATTGGTCTGGAAAGTTATTATTAAATTTGAAATACTTATTAGTGATGCATGAAAAAGTCAAAATAGGAACAGCAACAAAGGAAAATTATTTCAAATAATTTCATACTTTATCTTGTTTTAAATTAAAGCATGACTAAGTATGGAAGGAGGACAAAAATTTGGGAACTTCAGGTGATCAGTAAACTGCATAAATATGAGTTAATTATTTGAGGTTTCTTCATCCAAGGTGTCATCATTTCTAAAGTGGCAAGCTTTGATCATTTGCACACTTTGAAGTCGGAGAATCTAATCAATCTTCCTCTTGGATTTGTATTCATGTAGAAACGATGGCCTGTTCTGGGACAGCCAGTGTTGCCTGGCCTATTGTACCAAAGAATAAATAAGACTCTTGATTACCTTACAAATAAATCTGGTTAACAGTTATATTAATTAAAATGCCTGGTTCTACGGCTATTCTGAACTATTTATACGTGATTTAATTCATATCAGCAGCTAATTTGTATTTAATGCAAACTAATAGGTTTTATGTAAATGGAGCATGTGGCAGTCTATTTAAAAAACAAATTATCTCTAGTTTCATTTCAGTTATTTTAATTAAATTTAGAGTATGTGTGTGATAGAGGGATGAAGGGGAAAGGGATGTGTTATATATGAAGTGATGATTAAATCCAATTTAAGTCCACAGAATAAGAAACAAGTAATTCTCTCAACAGACACATTGGCCCTTTCATAAAGTTTGGAGAAGTCAAGAGGGTAGTATAAGGAAAAGCCTGTGAGATTTTAGATGTATAATTTTTCTTAAGATGATGCTTTTATGTTATAAACTACAAGCACTTATAAGTGCATATGTAAGAAAGATTCTTTAAAGACTTTTTAATTTGGCTAGAACATATTTTTTAATGTAAATATCTACTATACATGTATTTTTTTCCTCTTTTTGATTTGGAAATTTTGAAACCATTGTATAAATTGTTAATTCATGTTTCAGTGCTTGACTTTCTGTCAACAGCTTTTACCTATGGAATCATACTACAGTAAAGCTTTCCCTAATCTATAGGTTATATTTCTCTAGATCATCTTTGTTTTTCCCAACTGTGTAGGTTTCTTTTTACAGTGAGCATTTTTTTCTCTTATTTCCCTAATGTTGATATGTTTTCTGAAGTTAAAGATAATTTTGTTACATTATTTGTAGTTTCTTCTACTTAGTACTAGTCTAGAACTACTTCTCAGCTTGCATAATTTAGGTAATTTCAAAGTTGATGTACTTCTCATTCTTTTTTATATGTGTTTCTATTCCCAGCTAGATCTTTAAGGATAAGAATTAATTCATTTCTACAAAATCAATGTCACTTTTGTTGCATATTCAAAGAATGTTTCTTGAATGACATCTCTTAAAAAATCATTCAAATCGCTTAATGATGTCTTTCAAAATCCTCACTCTGAACAAAAACTAAAATACAGCTTTCTCTCTCTCATGCTATTACAGGATGAAAACTAAGCTCAACAGTTTGTTCAGTCTAATTTTCTAGACCTAATTTCCAATATATCTTAAAAATTCACAAGCCATTACCTGTTAAAAAAGTTGTATTAGTGTCAAGGCAGCATAAGGTAGGGCCACCTGTCGGTTTCCTTTGGAGTTTCCATGACGCAGAACAGCTCATGAATTCTTCCCAGAATTTGTATAGCTTTAATCCTAAAGAAGACTCCATGTACTGGCATTAAACTATGGCATGGAGAAAACAGATTAAATCACGATCTACCTTAAAACCTTTCCCAATTTTACATTTGTAATACTGCAGCCATTCTTAAGATACCCTGAATTTTTCTGTCTTGAACATTCAGAGTTCTCCAAAGCTATAATGCCAAACATTAAAATAAGTTTTAGAAATGGTGACATTGTTATTTATACACAGCTATAGAATATTGTCACAAGCTCATACAGGAAAAGACAATGCATTTTTAAACTTCATGTTTCCTTGTCATCAAGGGACAAAAAAGAAAATCCAAACAATTGTTTGTGGTTTTGATTGATCAGCTGACAGACTCTCCAGTTTCACCAGCTGTCCATGGAGCCTTGACTTTTCTACATAGCAGATACATTTACTTCTATTTTAATTCAACTGCTGCCAATTTGGAGCTGCATACAACAACTCAACTCCTAGAGAAACTTTAACAAATAAAATTAACCATATTTGAAATGAAAAAACATTCACTCAGTCAAAATGACTGGAAATGTACTTTTTTTTTTTAACAATGGAGTTATATTCTAAAGTGTTATTTATTTTCTCACAATTTTTGTCAGGAACATTATAAGTACTCAGATGGCCTAATAAATGTTTTGTTTGGTATGCAAAGTAACAGATGCACCAAAGTAGGGTAGTTTCATTCATTCTCAAAAACAGACAGACAGTAGAATGCTGGTATGGTGGATAGGCGCTACTTCATCTTAAGGATGCCCACTAGATATGCAAATTTGAGTTTATAGAAAAATAATACCTCCTGGGATGTGATTCAAGGTAGAGGTGAGAAGAAAAAATGCACTTCAAAGAGCTCACTGCTATACCTTTTGATTTCCCCAAAAGCAAAGAATGACTTAGTAAAGGAGTGTTATTTGTGTAGTTGCCAAATCCTTCTTCTCATAATGTCTTCCCTTTCAGATCCTCCCCTCTCGATTTAGCTACATTAACCATCTACATCGATTCAATTGGCAGGTGATTTATCAGGCCAGCATTTCATCTTCCCTACAAAGCCAAAGCATGCACCGTTTCTTGGTGCTACAAGTTGGAACAGGCGGGATATTCCTTTGATGCTACAAGGACATCAGACTGATAAAATTTGCTCCTGTATTGAACTTGACATGGAGGTGGAGTGCTTTAACTTTTAAAAGTCTGCTTTGTAACTCTCAGAATAACTGATGACCCTCATTGATATTCACACTTCAAATGCAGATAAATCTTCTCAGTTTTTTTTTTTCTTTGATTCTAGGTTCAAAATCTTCACCTTCCATACACACACACTCTGTTATCTCAAACTGACAAAACCTTAATACCTGCTGAGTCACTCACTCCATCCATCTATTTATTCATCTGTCTGTCTATATGCAGTAGGATGGAAAAATGTTACTATTTAAACCAAAGTCATCTGCATTTCTGCCACATATTAGAGAGTGGGATGATTTATAACTAAGAGAAGTTTCTTTGTTTAGAAAAGTAGCATGTTTCTCATTTTCTTTACTGGTGTGAGACAAACAGAAAGAAAATGTATAAGAAAATGATAAGAATCTGGAATGTTTGAAGGCACCTAGGGAACTTAAGAAGGTTTAACAGCAAAACCAATTCATAGGTGACTGAATTGTGCAGCACACAACACCCTGATTTAAGAAAAGCCCTATGCTTAGTTTACCACTGTTGCCCTCTAGAAATTGTTAGTAATTTTTGCACAAGGGATCTGCACCTTAATATTGCACTGGACCTTGCAAAATATGTAGCCAGTTCTGAATAGCAGCCCTCTATTCTTAAATTTAGTCAACTTCTTGAGTTAAATATGATGAGTTGTTGCCAGTAAATTTCTTGTGTCTATTTCAAGGTGTGAACCAAAATACCAAATGTTGTGGAACGTTACTTAATAGCAGTTATGACTGTTTTATCTCATAGCCGTTGTGTTTTCAGGCATTAGGGCTGCTTGATTTCATAAGGCTTGCAATGAATTTACAAAATTTGCATTTATTTAATTAGACTGATACTCTTTTCCACCACTTTATGGGTGTGTTTTATGGTTTTTCTAGGAAAGTCATTTTCATACTGGAGGTTGTTAGCCAACTTGGCATGGAAAATCTTAAACTTCATTCTTATTTATCTTAAAGCTAGGCAATTACATTGATCAAGTCATGGTTTATGGGAGCTAATGGGAAAGGACTGTTTAAGACTATGGAGAAAAGTTTTCTTTGATGATAAATGGGAGGAGAAACTCATCCACATTGCCTAACTTTGAGTAATGACTATATGAACACACGACGTATGGAGCTACAGCAGCCATTCTGTGGCAATAGGGCAAAGCCATGAAAATAGAAGACAGGAATGATGGCAAGCACATTGGACACTGGTAAAACCATTTTGCTGCTGAATTAGCCAACACTAAAATCACTTACTTCCAGAATACTTGTTTATTTAAGTTCCTAGACCAGCAGCATCAGAAATTTCTTAGAAAACGGAATGCTTGGGCCCCCAACTTAGATTTCTGAATCAGAAATTCTGGGGGTTGACAAAGAATTCTGTATTTTCACCAACCGTCTTGAAGTTCTGATGTATGCTAAAGTTTAAGAACTACTGCTTTCAGCTACATTTTGTCAGCTATTCTCTCGATTATAACTCAAAGGATTTCCAGTTGATTATATGAGAAAAACACACATTCAAATTATGGCTTAACAGATTGTACTTTCATTGAATGCTATGTGTGACAACATACAGATTGCTTCAGCAACTAGAAATAAGCTATTAGTATTAATTTAACAAAAACGGTTTAAGAATTACTACTTTACCTATAATCCCCACCTGTAAGAATCATCACTATCAGATACCAAGTTAATTTGACATTATTTTATTTGTCTCATTTTCACACTTGATAGTTAAATTTTTAAATGTAACTGAAGAATTATTTATTATCTGGATGAGAAAAAATTGGATAAATATAAATAGTAGTTGTAGCAATGTTATAAAATTTGAGGTAAATATGATGAAGTATTGCCATCCTTTTTTGTGAATATATCAAACCATCACCAAATTTGGACACAACATTTCCTGAATTAAATTCTAATAGTAGCCTATCACTTCCCTTATCACTCCTGTTCTTACTAAGGATCTGTGGGTATTCTGTTGTTTGCTCACTCTATTTCAACCATAGTTTGACCTCTGTCTTCTGTACAAGACTCTTCATGTGGTTCTGTGCCTCTAGAAATGTTCTTCGAAGTGTGAATATTTGCCCTAGGCATTTTCAAGATGATTCATTGAGGCACAAGAAGAAATACTAAAACATCTTATTATTATACTTCTCAATCTAAATTCTAGAAAATGAAACTCTACTAATAATGTCATATACTGGTTAGCACAAATATACAGATGTGATCAATTTATTGGTAGGTTGGTAGATTTTATATCATGTACAATACAAAAAATATCTTGAAGAAAAGATGAAAGTGGCACATTGGGCAGAGGGGGACAGTAGAGCCTTTCTTTTCTCTTTCTTTTTCCCCCACTTCAGCATATTGCTATAGTTTATTTGTGCCAGACCAAGTGGAGTTGTCAATTACATTAACTAGTTTTAACTACCTGAACTTTCAAAAATTATGAGGAAATTAAAATACCCCTAGAAAGACCTTGCAGGCTAAAAGAATCATAAATAATGTAAATTCAGGTGAAAATGGTGGTGTTGATACTTTCCATTTTGTTCATAGGCATCCTGCCAGACTTGCTACAAGACAAAACCAAGCGTGTTCCCACATAACACAGTGAGAAGTGGCCAAATAGATTTCAAAATGATTTAAGGAGATTATTTGGAATGTAGGTTTATATTTACTGTTTTTAGTGATGACCCTCACCTTAAGTGGATATTTGCCTGTAGATATTAGCTAATCATAGGTATAATTATATCTGTAATAATTAATACATACTGCACACACACTGTTTTTTATGACTTCTAAAATTATATTTTATTACTGATTTTACTCTAATTTTAAATGTTTTGGTTTACTTTTTTACTAATCAATTGTATTTGGTCAAAAAAGTTTTTTCCTTGATCTAATACAATGGATTAGTACATTTTAAATGTTTTTTAAATGTCTTTGTTTACTTTTTTACTATTTGATTGTATTAGGTCAAAAAAGTTTTTGCTTTTCATACTAGGGTTTCTGGCATCTGATCCAGCCGGCTTCCCAATCATAATCTTCCTTTGGTCTTCCTTCACTCTGTGTGTTTCTGCTATACTGAAAGATCTGCTTGCTCTTCTCCAGGCCCAACTCTACATATTTCCTCAAAGGAATCTCAGCCAGGAGTCATGTCACCTTCTCTGAACTCTCATTGTGATAGTAGATATTTCATAGCCTTTTAAGTCTTTGAGGGCAGGATACATTATCTAATCCATTTTGCACCTGCCATAATGCATAGGAAATGGATTCTAAGAAACTATGTTAGAAGAAAGAAAGGAAAGAAGAAATGCCAATTGTGTGAGCAAAAAAAAAAAATAGTTCTTCACCTTTCACCCTTAGAAGGTTCAAATGAATGGGGAGGCACCAAGCTATTCAAATTAATTCTTTGAATCACCTCATTTTAAAAGTGTACTTCTTTTTACACTATATTTCATGACTAGAGCAAGCTTAAAATATCACCAGACTGCTGTCTTTCTGTCGTGTAATGACATGTGAAATATTACTTTATTCACAAGGCCATTCCCAGATGACTGAAACTACTGAACTACAACAAACAGGAAACCCGACAGGCAGGGGTGTGTGGAGCCTGGGTCTTTTATTCCATCACACCTTGGTGACAGTCTCTGTTCCACTGCTTACTTGTGCACATGCAACTGGTCCGAATTCTTCTCTCTTTGGTATTCTCATCTTTAAAGCGACTATATGAATTCAAACAAATGATACATTTAAAGAAATGTATTATATAGTACCAATTATTATTAATCATTCTTCTCATTCTATGGATCCTTAAGGCATAATTATAGTAACATGCATCAAAATATGTTTATTTTTATGTCATTTGAACCTTAAATCCTAAGGTTTACTAACTAGCCCTGATATTCATACGATTACATTGTTTTACCCATAATTTAATAATTTTATGCTTTGATTGTTTTCTGATAGTCAAACATGTATCATTTCCCATAATAAAAGTTATTAATTCCCCAGCTTAAGTGTCCTCTAACATTCACCAAATTGACCGTTTAGCATTATGGAAGATGGGAATGAAAGTTTTTGCAAGTATATGCTTGCAAATAATAGGAGTTGTGGTAAAAACAGAAGAGTAAAAATTAAAAAAATGATATAAAATAAATAGTACAAGAAAGTCCTCAAATGTGAAAGATAACCTGCCCTCAAATCAAGTGTCCCTAAATGTCCAAAAGAATGAAGAGAACAGAAAACAAACTCACAGCAAGGCATACCACTAGGGATGTTCAGCACATTGGAACTAAAGAAATATTTCTAAAAGATCCAAAAGGTTATGTAAGAGGCTGAAAGAGGTTTGCTACAAATTATAGAAAATATAAAAATGTCATTCATCTCAAAGTTCTTGAATCCTCTAATATTCTAAGAAAAGATGTTTTCATCCTGCCACACTGTCATTGGACAGCTGTGAGAGTAAAATACGGAGGGTTTCAATAATTTAGTTTTTATGCAGTCTTCACTAGGAAGGTTCTAGAGACATAATAAGAAAAATAAATGAGAAGCCTACGCTCGTACAAAGCAAGCATGCTATCTAGCGAAAGACTTTCCAATACAGCAGGGTGAGGAAGTAAAATTCCAGGGCAGTAACTATTTTTCAGATCCACAAAGAAGTAATCCTTCATATATGAGAAGGTTGTTTTCTGAAGAACTTGGATATTCTGGAAAATTATTACTATTTGACAGCTTTCATGGAACATTTGGGCAAATATCCATAATAGATACATACAATCAAAGAACATTTAAAAGGGCAGAAGAAAGTTATATTGAGAAGAAAATATCAACTATTTGGCATAGCATTAAATAAACAAGACTTACAAGGTCATAGTTGCATAAAAATTGACTAATGTTTAATAAAATATTATAATACAGCAATATTCCAATGCTGTGATAGGGGAATTCAGGTCTCTTCCTGAATGGTGATGATGGAATAAGAGATTTTAAACTTCAACTATAAAACAGAAAGCCAATAGAGTCTACCAAAAAATGATAGAGAGGTACAAATCTTAAGTATTTTACTTAGCAAAATAGTTAATACCAAAAGAAAACAGATAGTGGAAATGGACGCCATTAGGGGTGAGAATACTAGAATTGACAGTCTGAATTCAGTTCCCTCCTCCTCTCCTTTTTTTCTGCTCTACTCTCAAGCTCAAGCTACATGCCTTCCTTAGACAATCCCATATGTGTGAGGTCTCTGTGTTAGAAGTCTCTGGCTTCAGTGAGGTTTTGTAGTGTCTTGATTTGGGATTCTCTTCCCCTTGAACCAAACCTGGACAGTGGAATTTGAGACCAGGAATGGGACCTTGAGGGCAGCAGATCACAGGAAAAGCTTTGCTTAAGCCAGTTGTGGACCCAAGAGGCAGCATGACAATGAGCTGCATTAGGTGTAGCAGGTATGGCAGATTCCCAGGGAACTGGGGGACAGTTGAGTCAGTGGGCTGACACTCCCTACACGAGAAGCGATGAGAGTGAGGGGAGACTGGGGAATAGCTTGTTTCTTACAGAAACCTGTGGCTTTGAGATGGAGGAGGGTCCATGAATGACACTTTACCTTGCATCACTTACAGGCCTATAGAAGTCCCATCATTTAGGATATTCTAATGATGAGCTCTACACTCAATTGAGCTGACATGAAAAATTAGCCATCTATCTGAGAGGCCTAGCAGAGAGCGATCAATCAGGCAGAAACATCTAGACACAAACCCACTGAAATATAATGCCTGAGGAGATGCTTGGATACCTGAATTAATGTCTTCATTTGAGAAAATCCAAGTGCACCAAAAACAGTGCTTTCTGGGACTTACAATTAGTGATTCAAAGAAAAATCAGTGTAAGTCAAATCAATTTAGGATCATTGCAGAGACTCACATTAGTGTGCCTGACCAGAGAGAACCAGAGGATATCGCAGCAGAAACAAGGAACACTCCACCTCTGCTAAGAACTTGGTGGCTAAACCAGTGTCCAGGTCCCTTTGAACTGCAAAAGGGTGAGACTTGTAGATTCTACCATGTGCCTAGAGGAAAGAGAAAAGATTCCACAGGTGGACAAATGGAAGTTGCCCTCAATATCCGAAGTCAGAGGAAAAAGTCTAATTAAAAGGCATGAACAGAAACCTTAGGTGAACTACAGGTATGAATGCAGACATCAGTACAGAGATAGAAGCATAATGATTAAGGATAAGCCACCTGAAAATATGTATCCCAAGTACTAAATAAGATCATTTAAAACACAAGGGGCGTTCTGTGAGAGAAATTCTAACTACCAACTACCGCTGCAAAACCTACCAGTTGGAGTTTAGGGAAGAAGGAGATTAAAATGTTCCAAAGGTCTCACGTATTATGAGAAGGAAAATAAAGAGGGGTATACACCTATTCTAAAGGTTTTATTCTATAGGAGAAAGGAGTAAAGCAGAAGAATTTGAGAATTAGAATACCATGGTGAAAGAGGAAGTGAATTCCAGTGAGAGACTAGTTGGTGTCCAGTTTACAAAGAATGGAATCATTGTGTATTTAAGAAAATGATGAGAGGAATAAGAATAGAAAGAAAAAAATTTCAAAATCTTCAATCTAATCAAGAGAAACCTAGAATGAAAAGCAATGGAATAATCATCCAAGAAATAGGCTAAGTAGAAAATAAAGTAAAATCTAAAATAATAAAGTTTGAATAAAACGGAAAATATTATAAACTATACTCTGAATAGACTGAAACTATCCAAAAGAGAAAAAGACACAAATTGAAATGGAAAACAAACCCCAAATACGTGCTGTTTTCAAGGAATATGCTTAAAGTAATAATACTCTTAATAAAAATAAAATGAAAAATAAAGGGGTTGGCAAAAAAGTTAACAGGCATTAAAACCCAAGGAAAATAAAAATGGTACCGTTATTGTCCAACAAGTTAGAATTTATAATAAAAAGCACTGAAGGGATTAAGAGAGGGCAAAATACACATTACAAGTACAAATGAAGAAGATATTAAAGATGTAAATACATATGAAACAAACAGCATGGCAGCAAAAGATAAAACAGACAATATTAGAATATAAAGATTAGAAATATATAAAATTTAAAAAGCGCAAATATAACAAGATTTTATTAGCTTCATCTCAGCATTTCACAGAAGGAATAAGTAAGATTTGAAAGTGGCTGCCTCTCCTAAGGTTTGGAATTTTGTGAGGTAAGAGCAATGAATGCCAAATATGTAGACAAAAGCCTTTAAATATTCTTTAATTTTTTTCAAATTAAAACCATGTATGTATAAAACCTTAATATTGATTGGAAATCATATCTATGAAATAATAATATCTCAAAGGGAGAAAGGTGGTACCCACTGATTATGATAATACTATCTCTTTTCTGAATAGTGAGGATTAAAATCCATGCCATTGTTTTACTCTCTGAGTAGATTAACTTCTTTAACATTTTCCTAATTCATGCTAATTGCAAATCAATATATAGACTTTATATATGAAAATATTTAAAATTATAGACATTTCATAAAGTTTGTTTTGTTTATTTCAAATGAGAGGTAAAGATTAAAATCACATTAAACTGGAAAGAAATCATTAAGCAATAGTCTCTAAAAGGAATCTCATCTACAGAGAAAAATATGTATATTTTTTTCTTGGTAAAAGAATATAAATTTTTTAAAATTAAAAACCTGTTATGTTTG
Organism: Saimiri boliviensis; assembly: GCF_048565385.1. Taxonomy (NCBI): domain Eukaryota; kingdom Metazoa; phylum Chordata; class Mammalia; order Primates; family Cebidae; genus Saimiri; species Saimiri boliviensis. Next base: position 203,292,763 of record NC_133449.1, read on the forward strand.
GTTTAAAATTTCCTTTCTGCGTTCAGGTTCTTAAAGTCTCTGTATATATTAATGAAATTCTAAACTTGTTTCTCTTCATTGCATGCTATTTTGTTAATGTTTCTCTTTAAGCAACTAACATTTCCCAGAAGTAAACCAAGTTGATACAAAATGATGAATTGAAAGATCTTAGAACATTTTTGGCTTGCTGGGCCCATTTTAATTATAAGCTTTAACTACATTCTTTTTATGTGGATGAATTTTTGGGAATCTAAGTTGATACTTATTTCCTTTTATGACTTGTTTTTTCAAAAATCTTCTGTTTTACATAACCATTTTTTAAAATGTGATTTTTATCAAGTTCAAACTGATTTAATGAGGATTTTAATTGGAATTATGTTAAGTCAGAGGAAATTACCATATTCATAACACTCATTATTTCCATCTAGCAACTTCTATATCTCCTTATATAGTCAAACCTGGTTTTATATTTCTTAGCAGAATTTGATACTTTTCTCTATACATTATTCACATATTTTTGTTCATTGTCTATTTTTTAGTTTTCTCTTAATTATATTTTGTGAATTGTTAATGCTAGTTTATTAGATGTATTTTGGATTTATAAATTAGTTTTTGTGATCATTACCTTAATAAGTTTGTTTTTAAAATGTATATGTATTTTAGTATTTTTTCTTTTGGTTTTCTAGATAGACCATCAATGTTAAGCATAATGATAATTTTGACTACAATATTTACATCTTTCGTTTCTTGTCTTATTGCATTGGCTATAATGAGGTTAAAAAGTAATTAGCACAGTAGGTACATTTATTATGATACTTTAAAAAACATACTATTGAAAATGCCTCTAATACTGCTCCATAAATGTGTAGTGGTTTGTTCATTCTATGGTGTTTTTTGAGAGAGTGCTCATCTATTGCTATTTTGTGAAGTTTCTTTCCTGGAATGATGGTTAAGTTTCATCAAATAACTTTTGACCATCTTAGGAGATGATCATATACTTTTAGGGCTTATTAGTGTTATAATATGTACAAAAGTATTTTGGCATTTCTAGGAGAAACTTTGTCTATGGTGGATTAATTTTTAATAAATTAATAAATTCAATTCCATTTGGCATTTTAAAATATGGTTTATGTTCTAGAAAATTTTCTTGGTGCTAACTTTGTCTATTTTTTATGTCATGAGGAATACATACAATTTAATCCAACTATATATTCTAAAAGAGATTGTAAGGTGAGAATTATCAAATGTTTAATATTTGTGTGAATTTACTAGTAAGTTACACAAACAAGATATTATTTTAGAAATATTTCTCTTCTAGGTTTTCTAGTTCATTTATTGTCATTGGTCTAATTTGATTTTCTAATTCTTGAGATAATTATAGGAATTCTATTTTTTCAGAAAATCCATTAGATTAGGACATAAAATATTAATATATAATCTCACAGACTCCAATAATTTATAAGTTAAAAAAATCTTCCCCAATTATACTCCCATTTATTTTAATCTCTTCTATTAAAAGATGTTAGAAACTATCATATTTATAAATAGTATATAAATAAATTGCTTTCATTATATTGCTAATTCTTTGCTTAAGTGAATTAAATATGATTTTCTGATTTTCTGGTTTATTTTCTTATTCTTCATTTATATTTGTGTTGTTAACTTCTAGACTTATTGCACCGTAGTATAAAAATTGTGATCACATGCTTTGTATTGTTTGAATTCACTAAGGTTTTTCTTTGTGGCAAATAAATGATACATCTTAAAAATTGTTTCATGTAACTAAAAAGTTGTATGTTCTCTATTTATATGATTATCAACTAAACTTTATTGTCTATTATTATTGGTGTTTTGTATATATTTTTGTGTATTTTATCTTCTTTATTTGACTAGTTCAAAAACCATTGCAAATGCTTTTTCCCAAATTTTTATTGTCTGATCAATAGATTTGTTAAAGTAATGTTATTCAAACCACCTATTTCTAAGAGAATGTAATTTATTCTTATGTGTCCACTGGGAATGTAGTAGAAAGCAAACTCAGACAATAATTGTTGGGAAAGGTTGGAAAGCCTTAATTTGTAATTGTTTTTATTTTATTTTATTTTATTTTTTTATAATACAGATGGATGTCTTGCTGTGTTTCCTAGGCTGGTCTCAAACTCCTGGTATCAAGTGATCTTCCCATCTCAGTATTCCAAAGTGCTGGGAGTATGGGCCTGAGCTACCATGCCTGGCCAACAAATTGTAATTAATGTCATCAACATGAAAACATGCATGAGGTAAATACAATTGAGTATATTTAAATGTGCAGAAATATAATATTTTGAAAGAATTATAAAAATATAAGTGTATTTTAAATGGCGAATTGTAAAAGTAGTGACATTTACTCTATTCTAAAATATGGTTAGTTTTTAAGTGAAAAGAATAAAAGTGGTATCTGTATTTTGGAACGCATTACTCTCACAAGTTCAACTCTCACAAGTTCAAATTAAATGATCAGATTAAAATACAAAAGTCAAATAATTGAATCACTTTCTGGATATATTTCTGCAATTTTAATTTTCTGCTCTAAAGTTGTGTTTGAATGTTCGCTAAGAATTCCTTTTTTTCTGATGAAAAATATAGATGACCAATTTTTAAAACTTTCAGAGGATATTTGAGGAGAAAATGCATTTTAAACAGAGAAAATAATATTGACAATAGAGATATGCCTAATCCCTAGAATCTACTTTGGATTTGTCAAATTAATATTACTTTTCATTGCTTTAATAAACTTATTTTTAAAACCTTATTTTATTTTAGTATATTTAATAATATGATAGGTTGAGTTCTATCCCTGCGATCTTTTCCTTGACGGTCTTTTTACATCTTATTGGAATTTTTTTCTTGGTCTCAATGAGTGATGTTAAAAATTTGTGCTGAAGATTGATTTAGTTGTGCCACAAAGTAAAAGCCTGCTTATATGGTTACAATTTGATGCTGACCAAATGTTCTTTCAGAAAGTAATTCCCACATCTGCCAACTAAATTCTGTCATACATCAAATTAGATGTTAGAACTGTTTCTTACCATCTGTATTCTGTAAACTCTTGAATGATAATTTTCCCTGATTATACAGAATATATATTTTAAATGGGAAATCTATTTGGCCTAATCTGTGATGGGCTTGTATATGTTATTATTCTAATTATGAAGAGTTTTAGAGTTAAAAAAAATCAAGCATGGGTCTCACTTTTTCCCCAAGCACACAAAATATTTACACTTTCCAACACCAACACCTTGCTTTTAGGCAGGATCATGCAAAATTAGCTCTGGCCAATCAAGTGCATGTTTAAGTGATACATACCACTGCCAGGCTAATGAAGTTAAAAGCCTTTTAGTGATCAACTAGTATTTTTCTTTGTTTGCATGTGGGAATTGTTAACACTATATGCTGAGATGTCAGAATTACAGGATTAAACATTCTGTATCCCTGAGTCACTACGTGGAGGACAGGTGCCTTAGGAAGTTGTCTGGACCCATATGGACTTAACATGTATGAGGAATAAACTTTTGTTGTATTAAACCACTGGGATTTTGTGGTTATCCATTACTGTAGCATAGTCCCGTCTGACAACACATCAAAGAAATCTGTAAATTTGGGCCTTTTATTGACCAGTATGGAATTTCTGAATGTGTGGTTATACTTAGCAATGATTCAGATACTGCTTTGATTGAGCCTACTCTTTATAAAATTACTTCTCAATACACATGATATGATAAATTTAATAATTTTATCTTCACGTCCAGTGTTATATTTTATTAAAATATGTTTTAGGCCTTCTACTTCTATTCACTCTACCATAAGCAAATATGTAAGTGCATGTGGCAATTATATTTGACCCATAAATGTTGAACTCATCCATTTTATTTGTAATGCTTGTCTTAGGACATGATTGATTATGTTAAATGTGCTCCACCCGTTAAATTTTGTTGTTATATTTTGTACTTGTCACATAGAATGCTTAACATGAAATATTTATGTCTCCGGAGGAGTCTTAAATGTGCTCCTCAGCTTTTGAAGTAGACAATGGTGGTAGTAAATATTTATTAATTGTAAAGCATGACAGCAAAATTTATGAGATGGACTACATGCATATGGGATTTCCATACTGAATGCCAATGTACATGTTGATGTGTAATGGATAATAAGGCTGATATCTCTGAAAATATGAGCTCTTTTGAGGAAAGAATCTATAAATATATTGAAAGGCATTACTCAGCCTTTTTCTCTCTCTGTTTTTTTTTTAGTTTTTCTCAAAATCTAGGGGCATAGATAAGTAAAAACTTTCTGTTATGCTCTCTTCTCTTGTGCCAATGAAATTATTCACTCATGCATTTAACAGGTATTTACTGAGCACTTACTCTCCTCTAGGTACTGAAGTGGTACATTTAAAAACAGATGATGCTCCTGCCCTCACAGAACTTGTATTCTGCTAGGGGGTCGAGATTATTACATGTGCTTTCATAGAGTAAATAAGAAGTTGTTGTGATATAAGGAGTAGTCAAAATCTCTTAGAAGAGGTGGTATTTGATTTGAGTCCTCAATGATAAGATCCAGTACCTTTAAAGATCAGATATTTATTTTGGAATCCATAGAGATCTAAATAAAGCAGTATAATAATTATCAGCTGATACTTTCTGGTTCATATATTCTATGCAGAGGCATTACCTTATACTGTATATTTCTTTATGAGATTAAGGGACTGATAATATGCTCCAATGACTATTTTTGATAATGATTTCCCACTTTAGATTCAACAATACTCAAATCTGTTGATCAGACTCATTTACTTTTTGTGTAATTCTCTTCATATTCCAGTAAGTATATTAGTGTGTCAAGCTTGACATCTATATCTTATTCAGTTTTTTAATGCTAACTTAATATGTCCTACTCATTATTTTTCTTAATCATCTAGAGTGCTGCAATGCCTTTCAAACAATCACTCACTCCCATTGGCTCCATTCTAATTCATTTCTTACACAGCAATGATACTAAATCCTTTTAAAATGTAAATCTTATTACTATCCCTAACCTCTATAGACACGTATCTGAGATTCTCTATTGGTTTCACTTAGCTCTTAGAATGAAGGCATCAGATACTAATAGCCCTAGAACCCTTTCACATCTCTGCCTTCACTGGTCTCTCCCCTCTGTAACAGGGGAATTGGTTAACTTTCTTGCATGTGCCATGTCCTGTCGTGCCACAAGTCTTTGTGTATGCTATTCCACCTGGAAGATTCTTAACTCACCTCATATCTGAATAATTTCTTTACGGTTTTTTCAAATTCTAAATTATTTTAAATATAATGAAATGTATATAGAGAGAATAACACAAATGTCATTTACACATTGTTTATCAAATTAAATATTTTGTTAAGTTGTTTCAGATTTTTTAAAAACATTGAATGTATTACAGAAACATTGAGAGTTCCTAATATATTATTTCATTATCTTCCCTCCTAACCAGAAATCAACCACTGTTTTGAATCTAGCAGATTCCCTTCAATGATTTTATATGAAAACTTTCCCTCTTTATGCAATTATAATCTCTATCTGAATTTGGATAGGCATTTGGATAGAGGGTTATGGAGCAAAGAATACCACATTATCTAAATCTATTTGGTTTCTGAATTTCAAATAGCAAATAATGACAGTTTAGACGGAGATTTATACAGAAACGTACCATATCTCATCAGTTCCTAAGTCTGAATAGCAAAAATTTGGATAGGGAGAGATCACTGAATGAGTGTGTGTAAGTGTATAATATTTCACAATATTTGCAATTTGTATACATGGATTCCTAAGGTTTATATAAAGTCAGCTACTTTCATATTATGTCTTTTATAGACTTGTCCATGTTGACATTTATTTTCTTTAATTGCTATGTTTTATTATATGATTATGACATAATTTAATTATCTCCTTCTCTATATTTTAAATAATGCTTCAGTGGATGTTGTTTTATATTTTGCTTATGCTCAGCTTTTCCTAGTACACATACCTGTGAGTACTACAGCTGGGTTGAGGGCTTAAACATCGTCAATTTTAAAAATATTGTCAAATTCCTCTCTAATGTAGTTTTACCAATTCACCTTCCACCCATAGTGGCAGCTTCCATTTTTCTACTTACTTCCCAAAACTTGGTCATGTCAATATATGCTGTATGTTTTTATCTGCATTTCCTGGGTCACAAATGAGGTTGGGTATTTTGCATATTTTATTGATTAATTTGAAAATTAACTATTTTGATAAAAAGAAAAAAATTCTTTTTTGTGAACTGCCTATTCAACTATTCTACTTAATATTACATGGAGTTATTTAACCTTTATCTTAATAATTTATAGAAATATCTTACATCTAGATATTAAAATTTTGATCACCACTCAGTATATTACTTTAGAAACCATCTGACTTCCTCTATGTTTCCCAGCACTGAGTATTTCTCTCCTTTTCTTGCCACAGATGCTATTTGCTTTTGTTTTCATTATTACTTTATTAAGTGCTATCTCTTCCGCAAGATTTGTACTCTAGATTAGCAATCATGTCTGTTTTTAACTATACTCATATTTCCTATACTTAAGGTTAGTACTTTGCACATAGCAATAACTAAACTAGTACTTTTGGAGTCAGTAACTATGTGAATGAATGAATATGTTAGTTGTGTCATGCTTTGAATTAAATTATCATACTTAAATTAATCATACTTAGATCCTCAGAGTATAAGAAAGATTAAAGAAAGCTTCTCTTCAGACGTATCAGTTCACTTCATACTGGAGACATTAAGGCTAGCAGTCTTTACAAAACCAAAAACGATCACCATTTGAGACTTAAAATTATGTTTTCACTAGCTCCTCTCTGCTGATCATAACAACCCTCTTCAAATAATACATGAAATAAAGAATTGCTTAGAAAAGGAGAGAAGCAAATGTTGCCCTTCATTTTAAGTGTCCTTTAATGGTAAAACACTGTGGAACATTTATGTAAATCTGAATGAATAACAAATGGAATTGTCCTGATCAAGACTACTAAAAGGAAGGCTCAATGAATTAATTGTCAAAAAGGCACAACTTTTTACAATGCAACAATTCTTAAATGGGTTGCAGTTTGCTGAACCATAAATAAAATAGTTTAAATTTAATTTTATACTGGTATAATAACTAAAATTTTAACAACACTTCCAGTTGTGATTACAAAGGATGAGGAGCACATTAACCTCTGTCAAGATGATTGTTTAATTTTTAATCTGTATGTTTTCTAAGCAGAAGGAATCTTTGAGCTTAGAAATTGTCTTTTTTTCAAATTAAATATTTTAATAGCACATAAGGCTTCATATTTATCATAGATTACACTGATGAGCACAGCTATGTTTCCTGGGTCATTTTTTTTCTTTTGTCTAGCTCTTGTACAATTCCTAGCACTTTTGGAAAGGTCAAGGAAAATAGCTAAGGAAGGATTAACTGTCTCGATTTTCACACGTACCCACAGATTCATAAGATACTTATGAATGGTTGATGACACTTCAGTGGGAGGTGTCATGAGAAACTCATCATCACTGCTTCAGCCAAGATGAGTTAATTTGCATGACTTAAAGCAAAATGAAAATGTGGGTCCCTGGTACAAAATTATTAAGATTTTTAAGAGGTTGACAACAGAGCATTAAATAAAGTTATGGCCTTTTGAGCCTCAGATGTTTCTTGTTTATGAAATTAGGGCTTTTGCATTTATTCTTGCAGTCTTGGTACTGACCAGTGTCTCCTCTCTGAATGGCTGCTGAGGAATATATTAACTTCAGGAAAGATGTCCAGGTGAACCCTAAAACATGGACTCTAACTTCAACTGTAGCCAACACACTCAATGATCCTTGAGAACATGACAGACATTTCTCAGTAGAATCAATGGTGACTGGCTGTCTTTGGCTTTCTTTCTGGAAAATGAATGATAATTATAAAATTAATTATAAATTTATTTCAATTATAAAATTATTATAATTATAAAATTTCCATTTCCTCTTTATAAAATTTTTACTGTAATGGAGCTGAAAATAGTGACATTGTCCAGAATAAATGAGACATTAATTTGAAAAATACGATGCAAATACTATTGCAGTTGATGTCAGTTTCTCTACACAATGGTGTTTCACTGCCTTGAAAACTTTCTTTTTAAACTGGCCCATATCATCATATCACCTAAAACCCATCTGACACTTTTTTCTTAAATTTTTTACATATATAGGGATTTTGTTTCCTGCTCCTCCCCTCAAAATATGTTTAAAAAATATTGAGAACTGGGCCTCCAACCTCCTAAGTATTTTTTAAGAAGTATTTTATAGTGTGCTGAGCTTAAGTAGATGCTCAAAAATGGTTGTTCCTGTTATAAGAGAGTGAATCACTTTGAAAAAACAGAGACTAAAACTATGGTCTTTTAGGTCTGATTTGGATTACAGCTAGCTATGAGAAGTTACATCCAGGAGATGGAGTAGGGAAAAAAGGTCTAAGAAAAGGGCAATACTTAACATTGGAAGGAGGGCTGTATCACAAGTGATCTGTATGTTCATAGTAAAGTTCCTCCTCTTAGCATGGTAGGGTTCCTCCTCTTATTGGGACAAAGTTTAACCAAAAGAAAGCGAATTAACAAGAACAAGGCAGGGTTAGCCCATGATGAGGAGCATGGCTGTGGCAGGGCTTCCGTCTCAGCGGGGAACTGGAATGGAAGCACAGTGAAAAGGAGTGCCGTTGAGGAGGCAATGCGGTGTCAAAAGCAGGGACAAATAAAGGCTGAAGCAGGCGGTGGAAGGTGAGTTTAGGGTACTAGTAGTGACTCTGAAACTAGGAATGTTCGCCCGACATTTACAGAGCACTAGAAGGCATTGTGTTATCAGGTGAGAAATATATCATAGATATAGGAGGCACATAGCTTTGCTTTAGATATCCTGGACCTAATAGGTAAAAGGGACACTTCTTTATGCCAGACTCACAGCATAAAGAAACAGCATAGTGAGTGTAGCAACAAAGAGGGACACAACACAGCCTGGGATCTCAAGGTTGAAGTTTAAGACCTGCATCTTGAAGAATGAGCAGCAATGAAGCAGACAGAGATTGAGTGGGAGGTCATTCTAACTAATATGGTAGCCTGAGTAATGCCAGAGGTATGAATCTGCATGGCATGGCATGGAACTATAGTTAACTCAATATTTGCTTTAGGTTAGCTTTTCATGAAAAGAATGGTAGGAAATAAAAGTAGAGAGATTAACAGGTCAAGTCATGGAAGGACTTGGATATCATACTGCTAGGCTTTGACTCCACATTTAAAAGGTTTTTTAAAGGAGGCCGGTAAGAGACAAAGTTACACTGTAGATTTAACGACAGGGGTAGTGAAGAGAGATCTGAGTGGGGTCATCTGGAGGCAGACAGACTAGCCAGGAAGCTACAGCAATAATCTGATGAGAAGAGATGATGACCTGGACCAGGGGAGTGATGATGGAATTGGAGAGAAAGGGGCTTGTGTGGGAGGTAATTTAGGAGGTAAACATATTAATTATTAACCAAATTGGTTTGTGGTTTAATGATGAGCTTGAAGGCAAAGGAATAAATAACTTTATCTGAGTGTCACTGAGAAAGGTAGCTCTAAATATAACCATCAGGAAGTGTGTGAATTAATTTTAATGGCATGCAGCATGTTACTCAGGATAGGTTGTTCTGTTGCAGTAAAAACAACTACAATGTTCAGTGGTTTCACAGAAAGTTTATTTCTTATTCATGGATGTGAACACCGAATGTGGAGTGGACACCAAATCTGCCCCACACAAGCAATCAGGGACCCAGACTGCCACAGCTGTCACCATATTTTACCTGCAGCAGTGAAGACATCCCAGCAGGGGGTGAGAAAACCCTGGAGAACTGTCCATGGTCATTTCCTGCTTCATTCAGAATAGTAAGGGCCACACGGGCGATTCTTAGATTAAATGAATAACGCACTAGACAAAGAGAGCTGGCCAGAGGTGTGCTGTATATTCTTTTTACCATATATACTAGACAGAATTTGATGGAATTCCAAATTATATAACTGTAAATCATAAAGACAAAGGCTTTGTCAATACCCATTTATAAGGTTAACAAGGGAAAACCTGCCCCCTTTCCTTCTACTCACATTTCTTTAGTCAGTACTGGTTATGTGTTTTCATCCAACTTATGATTTACACAAAAGCCTAAAACATGTAATCTTCAGTACGCCCAGAGGGAAAGAAGAATCAAATATTGATGACAACTAGTGAATTACATTGAAAACTTAAGGTAAGCCTAACCTTTTATGGTTTAAAGTAGTGTAGCATAAGACTGGCTAAGCTTAGCCAGGGGAAGATGTGCAAATCACTCACTTTGTGATAACCTGCCCTGTGCTAAGCTTGCACAAATTAAAACAATTCAGTTATTTAATCCTCACCACCATCCAATCATACAGAAACTCTTAGAGACTTTTAGATCTTTAAACTTGGAAGAAAACTTTCAAATGATCATTCTAGAACAAACCTTTTATTTTTCAGATGAAGAAAGTGACATCAAGAGAGTGAAATGATGAGTCTAAAATAACACAGAAAATGAGTCACAGAGTTTAGAATCAAACTCACAATAAACTCTAAGTCCAGTGTGTTTTTCCTCCATCACATTAATTCTCTGTTTTGTGATTTGGATCCCAAGGATTACACAAAGGCTCTATGACATTTCCATATAGCTGGGCAAAATTACAGTAAAGAGTGAGGATAAAGGCATGTTTAAATTATTATATTTTGTTCAATATTTATATAATCTCTTGTGGTTTGCTCAAGACAACTCAGCTGGTTATGAAGATTTTATGAATACCCCAATAACAATGCATTATTTGCATGGTTTATGACTTGTGTTCTACCTGTATTAAAAACTTTATGGTTTGGTGGGGTTAGGAAACGGTGCAGGTTTTCCCTTGTTAACCTTATAAATGCGTATTGACAAAGCCTTTGTCTTTATAATTTACAGTTATATAATTTGGAATCACATCAAATTCTGTCTAGCATATATGGTAAAAAGAATATACAGCACACCTCTGGCCAGCTCTCTTTGTCTAGTGCATTATTCATTTAACCTAAGAATCACCCCTGTATGGCCCTTACTATTCTATTTTAAAATTCACAGCAAAAAAATTGAAAATAAAAATAAATTTTAATTATTAAAGGTCTAAAAATTATTAGCTGTATTATTAAATTTGCATTTTGGTTGACATATATAATTACTGATGAAAGTAGAGTTAATGCCAAAGTGAGTTTACATTCTGGTTGAAAATTTAACAAGCATTATGTTAAAGTCCACAGCCAAGAATGACATTTAGTTTACCCATGATTTTTTAAATATATAAATAAAACAAAAAAAGAAAGAGATGTTATAAGATTAGACAAAAAAGGGCTTTTATGAATGACATTTTTAGAAAAATATGAGTGGAAATTAGATTATACTTCTCAAACATTGGTGCTTACCTCTAAGAAGTGTGCTGTGAGTATTTAAAGCAATAGGGTAAACTATTCAATAAGCACATTTAATCTTTCTGGAAAATCTATTAAAACAAATGTTTAAAAATTAACACTTTTTTAATATTATGAAAAACTTGGATATATTATGGGGTAGAATGCAAAAGTTGCATGACTGTATATAAGGAAGGAATTACGGAAACAGACCACTTTAGTCTTCCCCAAAGATATACACTGGTTTTGTCTGCCAATAAGGTTATGATAGCAATAAACTCTAAGAAACAGATGAAAAGAGTTTATATATTAGAGAAACAAAAGTGTATTATTCAGGGTTCTCCAGAGAAACATAGCCAATAAAATATATCTATATTTATTTACTTATAGAGATAGGACAATGTCTATGTGATTACGGAGTCTGAGAAGTCCCAAGTATACAGTTGGCAAGTTGGAGGTCAAGGAGAACCAATGGTATAGTTCAGTCCAAGTCTGATGGCCAGAGAAACAGGTGAGCTGATGGGGTAAGTTCCAATCTGAGAGCAAGTCCAAAAACCGGAGAAGACTGATGTTCCAGCTCTGAGACAGGCAGAGAGAGTGAAGCCTCCCTCATTCAGCCTTTTGCTCTATTCAGGTCTTCAACTGATTGAATGAGGTCCACCTACATTTAGAAGGGCAATCTGCTTAACTCAGGCTACCCATTCAATTGTTAATCTCATTCAGAATAATGTTTGGCCAAATATCTGGACACCCCATGGCCCAGTGAGGCTGCAACATAAAATTAACTATCACAAGTTGGTGATTTTATCTTGTCTTTGGATTTAAGAACAAATAACTCAAATGATCTGTCAGCACGTAAAGAAGAGAAAAGGCCAAGTATTATTATCCTTCTTTGAACATGAACTGGGCAATATCATGGCTAAATGATGAGAGGTTATAGGTAGTTACAAAGTTGGCAGAGGAGCTAAGAACTTCCTATTTTTATATTAGAGGACAGAGGGTTGTCTGAGCCCTAGGCCACATGCTCTTAAGACACCTGTCATGATGATTATTTTAGTCCTGCCTACTCCTACAGAATCCATGACCTCCACTCATCTTGGCATAGATTTAAATTGTATACTGAAACTGTGAAATAGAGAGACAGATTTAATAATCATTCCACTTAGTAAGTACAGCTGGGGCAGGTAATTAAACAGGTTTTCTCTTTCCAGGAGGCCTAAAGCAATGTAGCTCAGAGTCTCAGTCACACCACTGGACTGAGATAGAAAGCTAATATCAAACTGGCCTTCTCTATATAGGCCCTTGTCACATCACCGTTCTTAGCCTACAGAAGTTATTAAAGGGACCTAGTCAAGCCACCCGAGGCCTGCCACATCTTCAGTCTCAGAAATGCTGGAATTATAGACTGAAAAATGAAAAGGGACTAGAATAATTGAAAAAATATTATCATTATTTTTGAGGTAGTTGCCATCTAATAAAATATGCTCATTGTGAATCTTTGACATTGTAGTGATGTAAATAACTATTCAAACATTGGGGAAACCATTTCTTAATTTCAAAAAATATCTGATTTCTTTTTCCATTAAGGAAACACTGTATTTAAAGGATGTGAGAAATAGTAGCCTAATTGTGTGTAGATAGAGTAGCCACAAACTACTCATAAAGGATATCAAAGTTGACATTAGTAAAATAGTGCTTCGTTAGGAAAGGGTTTTTCTTCTGCTTTGAAGATGGAAAGTCAAAATTTAATTAAAAATACATTAAATATATCTTCAATTTTGTTAACCATTTTCAACTGTTTATTGTTCCAGTTATGTATTTCTATATAACAAACTACTCCATAACTTTGTGTGTTAAAAGAACAAACATTTTATTGTACCCTAGAAGTCTGGGATTTAGAAATTTAGGGCAGTGGTCAGTTGGAGGATCATATGCTCTGCAATGCACTGACAAAGGCCACTTTGTTGTATATCAGCTGATAACCGGAGAGTCCAAGACACTTGGTGCTTTGGTGGGACAAGTGCCGTTTTCCTTCTCCATAGGTCTCAGGGTCTCTTTCTTCGATCTCTGATTACTCAGCTCGATCTTTCCTAGGTGGGTCTCTTTCTTTCATCTCTGATTACTCAGCTGGATCTTTACTAGGTGGGCCTTTTCTTTGATCTCTGATTACTCAGCTGGATCTTTCCCAGGTTTCAAGAAGAAGACACAGGAATTGGAGGCTGCTAGTCTTTTAATGCCTGGGCCTATAAACTAGCACAAAATCACTTCTGCCATATTCTCTTGGTCAAGCATTCACAGACGTTTCTCAGATTCAAAGGAAGGTGATATAGACTCTCTCTCTTATTAAGAGAAATCCCAAAGTATTTGTGATATCATCTAACCTTGCCAATAGAGACAGTCCCCTACCGGTCCCTTTAGACAGCCTAAATGTTACCACCATGGTCATTCATTCAGGCTTTTGTTCCTTTAGTATAACAGTAAGTATTTAAGGCAGGACACTGTGCTACAGCTCCTCACTCACGTGGAGGTGCTTGTACTGGCTGGGGAAAGCACATTGTTAGATATTCTCGAACTTATCAAGCTAGTTGTCAAATGATTAGTAGCTTCAAATTGGCTGTGGTAGTTGCATTTATATCACAAAAATCCACAACTGCTACCATTCAGGCTTTCTATTGCTGTGAATGGAAACTCCCTTGAGGAAGGAGAAGTTGTGCAGGGTGCTAAGTACAAGAATAAAGTTACTCTAAAAGAACAGCAGGCATATTTTGGTGACAGGAACCCAGGGGATGTTAGGGAGAAGGATGAATAGGCCAGGAGACTCCTGCACAGAACCTGAATAGGAAAGTAGAAAGAGGTGAGACCGCAAGAACAATCTCTTCCATCCCATGAAGTCTTGAGAGTAATTTTGTTTATATATGACATTTGTATACTTTCTTTGCCAGTTTCAAAATACAAAATAATTTATGTATCCCCCTTAACTACAGGTATTGTTGCTAAATTTCACAGAAAGTAAAATGAATTAAGATTCAAAGAATATAAATGCCTTGTCCAGGCTTTCCTGGGTTAGGGGGTCTAAATTAGGATTAGAACAAGCCCCTTTCCTCTAATTCCAGTACTCTCCATAATACATCTGTGTTTTTGGCCTTTGTTTTCATTTGGCGATGGGAAGTCATGAAAGAGGAGGAAGACAGCAGGAGAGGCTTTAGGTTTAGGAAAGAAACTCCAGTGTGCCTGAAATGTTTTTCGTGCCTGTGTGCCTTCCTTCACCCATAAATGATAATATATTTTCAATATAAATTTGAAATTAATTTTAAATGTCATAAAACTAGCAAACACATGTACGTTTACAAATATCGTTGATGCACGAAGCCACGATATTTAGCTCTCATGTGGATACCCAGGTAGAATCTACTGATGAGCCACCTCTGTAAACAGACGTATGTGCCCAGTTCTGCAAGTGCTGATCTAGATGATACATCTTGTCCTAATTTCAACAGGGTGTCAAAACTAAAAATATTCCTCATATATCAAACACGTAAGTTTCAACAAACACGTATGAATAGTGTGGTGACATTCCAGTCATGGTCCATCCATCTGGGAAGACATCAAATCTAAAGAAAGTTACTTGGCCCACTCTCTTCCACGGCTCCACTTTCAGCAGAGAGGGAATGGCAGGAGGCTGTGTATGGTGACGGGTCTTGGAGTGGGGGTGGGCTTGGGTGGAGCTTTTCAATAAATTCTCGTAATTAAATGTTTTTATTTGCTTGCTTTTTGGTGGGGGAAGGAATGAGAGGACTGCACTTTTGGTGACTTGAAGAAATAGTGTTGTATATTTCATATTAAAACAAAATGATTTATTAATGTTTTCTTTCTTTTACTAAGTGTTTTAAAACATTAGAATAAATTGTTCTGATCATTAGAAACCCAAATTGATGCCTTATGCTAAATATACAATATATGGGCAGCTGCGTGATGAGATAGCTACAATTTAAACTAGATTGAGAACAATGCAGAAATAAACACAACTGGCACTGTTGACTAAACACTTAAAAATAGAATGAAAGCACAACTTTGTTACACAGATTTAACAGAAAGCTAAGTTTGAGAGCTAGTCATACAATATTAAGCACTTAAATGTATAATATATTTTGTAAAATGTACATATTTTTTACTAGATGATATTTTTACATGACTGAAACCTTGTACAATACATGAAATGTAAGATATAGAAGAAAAGGTCTTTCTCTTCCCCTATTCCCCATCCACTGAGTCTCACCTCAACCACACACACATTATTATTAGTTTCTTTTTTTCTAGTTTTTTGGGTTTTTGTTTGTTTGTTTGTTTGTTTTTTAGATGGAATCTCACTCTGTCACTCAGGAAAGAGTGCAGTAGTGGTGCGATCATAGCTCACATGTAGCCTCCACCTCCTGAGCTCAAGTGATCCTCCTATCCCAGCCTCCTGAATACTGGGAGTAAAGGTATATTTCACCACACCCACTAATTTTTGTGTTATTATTATTTTTCTTTTGCAGAGGCAGGGTCTTACTACATTGCACAGGCTAGATACGTATGCTTTTAATAATCACTGGTGATGGTTTATAATACTTATATTAATATATTTCCTAACGTTGAATCACACATTCTTGTAATAAAACAGTCATCATAGTAAGATTGTCTTTTAGTTTAGTTTTGCTGTATTTTTAAAAAATATTTATTTAGGAGTTTTGCCTCAATATTTTAAAATGAGATTGTTCTGTGGTTTGTCTTCTAAGTATAATCTTAACCAGGCTTCAGTATCAATGCCATAGTCGTTTTATAAACTTGTTTTCTATTTTATGCCTGAGGCAGTTTAATAGCATTTCAATGGTCTACTTGTTAAATATTTTTGGAGTTTTCCTGTGAAGCTTTTTTTCCCTAGTGCTGTTTGGAAGGATTAATTTTTGTCTTGTCTGTTTTATATAAATTAACCTTTTCTAATTGTCTCTTTTTCAGCACCAGTTGTGGCAAATTATGTTTCTTAGAAAAAAAAGATTTGTTATTCAGGTTTCAAGTTTATTTTTATAGTATTAATGTAGCACTTATTAATAATTTTCTTGTTCTGTGACCTTTCCTATATTATTATTTCCTATCATATACTGTCTTATATGCTATACTATACTGCCTTCTGATTATGTCTAGCTTAATGACTGATTTGTATGTTTTACTGCTTATTTTTTATTAAAAAAGCCATTTTTGATTTATTTTTGCTATTTACATATTTTAATCTCATTAAATTCTACTTCTGTTTTTATTAATTCATTTGTTACATTTGCTTTCCATTTCTTTGTACTAATCCATTCTTTCTTTTTGTTCTTTTTGATTCATACAAGTATTTCAGGCTGTACATTTGCTCTGAATACCACTATCTTTAGCCTACATGTTCAAATGCAGAGTATTTTTTAAATCTTTGTTTCTTTAGAATTTTTACCATTTTGATTAGTATTTCACTCAAGATAATTTTTATATAGAGATTTATATATTTATTTATTTATTTTGTTAATATCCAATTGTTTTTGCTTTGCTATCAGAATATTTTGTCTCTACCATTCAACATTTTAGTCTAAATTCCCTTATCATTTTATTAACTGAATTTCATAGTTTAAAGAGGAGCTCATATGAACACTATATTTTAAATTGGTGCATGTTTAAAGATTTACGTTTTTTTTTTTTAAGATTTATGTTTCCCTGACAATTGCACGTACCATAAAATTTGTAAATGGTGTTTCTTTTTCTTTTTACAAATTCTGTTATTTATTGTGTTTTTATTTTCGTATAAGTATTGTTCTACCATATTCTGGCATTAAATGTTGCTAGGTAGATATTCAAGATAGCCTTGTTTTTTCCACTTAAAGATATCTTGTTATTTTTCCCTGATTGTTTCATAATTAAACTTCAATGACTTTCCAAACATACGTCTGGCTATTTAGTATGGTGTTCAGTTTATTTTGACATATACTGTGTCCTTTTAATATGTCAATACCATTACATGGCATTACCACTTGAGACTTGGGAAAATTACTTAACGTCTCTGCATTTCTGTCTTCTCATCTGTATAAAACAATTGGATTTGCCTTAAAGAGTTGTTACGAGATGGAGTGAATATCTTCAAAATGCTTAGAACTGTGTTTGATGTATAGGAAATGACATTACTCATTTAATAAATGAATAAATGAACGCAAATAAAATTCCTTCTTTTAGAAAAGGTGTTTTAGATGTATGTCTTTAAATGTTATTTCAGTTTAGTTCTTAGATAATTTCTTTCTTTCTTTCTTTTTTTTTTTTTTTTTTTTTTTTTTTGGAGACAATGTCTCCCACCATCACCCAGGCTGGAGTGCAGTGGCCTGATCCTGGCACCCTGTAGAGATGGGGTCTTGCCATGTTGCCCAACCTGGTCTCAAACTCCTGAGCTCAAATGATTTGCCTGCTATGGCCTCCCAAAATGCTGGAATTTCAGGGGCATTTCAATTATGTGCATGTTAGTTACCCTTTGTATTCTAAATCTATCCTTTTCTTGCTAATTCTTTAAAAAGACAGCATTACAGAAATGTATTTTCTACATAAGTGCACGGTTTTGAGTTTTGGTAAATGAACACAGTTGTGTCATGACCATTACACAAGTAAAATTGTATAACACTTCCATGACCTCCAAAACTCACCTCACATTGCTTCACTGTCCATCCCTGCCTCATCCTTAGACTCAGGCAACCTCTACTCTATTTTGTTCTTACTATTGTTTTACCTTTTCTACAATTTCATATAAATTAAATCATACAGTATGGAGGCTTCATATCTGGCTTCCTCCATCTGAATTGCATGTATAGTTTTTTTACTTTTGTTGTTGAGTGGTACTTCACTGTATGGATATATCACATTTTGTTTATTCTAATCTGTGTACAGCTTATTTCCATTACTCTTTGTTTGCTAATTTTTATCTCATATACTTTTGATTGGGCTTTCTGAGGTGTCTTTTCCTTTTCTGCTTTTTCAAAATTCATCTTTCTTCATGTGATGTTTATTTTCTTCCTACTTATTCCTGTTTTCCACTAGCTCTTTCTGCATTTCTCCTCCTGTCTCCCGATTTCTTCCCTGAGGTTTTATAGTTGTCCTTTTTGAGTGTTCTTCAGAGATGTGATGGTTTAATTCAATTTTCTTAATTTTTAGTGATATGATTGACTATATTCTTTATCTAATCTGTAGAAACATTCCCTGAAAAGTGTAAATTAACCCATTCATTTAATCATTCATTCATTTAACAAATAGGTTTTGAATATTTACACTGTAGCAGTTGCTGAGGATACAGCAGTGAATAAAATAGAATAAAATATTGTGAAAACACACAATATGTTAGATTGTAAACAGTGCTAGATAGGGAAATTCAATTCAGATAAGAGGAAGAAGAAATATTGGCATATTCTTCAAAATTTTAAGTAGTGTGATTGTGATGATCACCCTCAGGAGGTGAGGTCTAATTGAACTTGAAAAAGCTAAGGGAGTGAGCCATTATTAATATCTGTGAAAGAATATTTCACACAGGGAGAAGAGCAAGGAAAAAGACTGCGAGGGATGATTATGCTTGGAATATTCTTGGACAGAAAGGACAGGGGACAGACAGGTTTGACAGAAAAAAGTAATAGGATATGAGATCATGCAGGGCCTTGTAGACCTTTAAAAAGCTTAGATTTGCTTGGGTGAGATGGAGAGAGAGTCCTGGAGTGTATGGAGTACAAAATGAAAAATCTAAACATTTTTCATCTTTTGGTATATTTGGTAACTGTTACACCATTTTTTATAGTATTTATATATTAATGCTGCACCATATCATTTTTTAGTATGTATCATGGAATAAGTTGAATTTTTGTAAACTAGCTATTTGCAGATGGTTCCTATGAAATGGGGAGTGAGAAGATCCTAGATAGCATTCCAGACTTTACAACATAAAAGCTTTCCTCCTGCTGCCACGGAGACAGATTACTTCCTACAAATGTGGCTTCTTTGTGTGTTTATGTGGTTGCACACACAAACACATCTTCTATTTCTCTTGATCAAACATAGTCCAGAGGTTGTATTCTCTCCTGTTCAAGATAGGTAGCATGTGCATTTTTGAGAGAGCCCCTTACCTTTGTTGATGCTGTTGAGGAAAACTCCTGCTGGGCCTCCTTGGATTCTCTACTATTTTTATTTCTTCTCCCCACAGCTTCCATCCAGCTCAGCTCTTTTGGGCAGTCTTCACATGCATGATAAAGCCAGCTTAATACATCTGCCTCCCAGTTTCTCTAAAAATTGAGGCTACAAGATGGTCCTTTTGCTTGTAGATTTGGTGTGATTTTCAGGAAGAGGAGAAAGACACTGATTTAGTGTGATAATTTTATTCATTGACTTACATAGGGACCTAAGTGGAAAGTACCCCATGGCTCACTGAAGGTTCACTGAAAAATTGACTTGCAAAAAGCAGATTAATTGGAGAAAGCCATACAAATGTATTTAATGTGTATGCATAGGAGCCCTCAGAATGAAGCCCCAAAGATACAAGGGAAATTGTCCATGTTTATGCTTAGGTTCATCCAAATATAGCAGCTCTATAGAAATGCTTACATAAAAAGGGTATGGTCTAAGCAAATAGACTGAGTTGGGAAACCCCACACTCCCCTACACAGTGAGAGCACCCCAGCAAGGTTTTCCTGTCTACATTTTTCTTGGCAGCTCTGAGTATGTATTCCTTCCTTCTGAGTATGGAGCAGGGCTCTCTTTGGAATGGGAGTCTTATAATCTTCAGTCAAACAAGGCAAGCCAGATAATTTATTTATGGGCAGTTTTTACACAGAAAGGCAGAGGGAAAGTTAGAGTAATATTTGCAGGTTTCTATGGCTCGCCTTAGGGAAGATGGTTCTAGTTTTTATGAGTAGGCTTTGGGGAAGACTGGGACTGAGAGACAGGAGGGCAGACGGTCAGAGAAGTACTTTTGCTTCCAAGTCCTTTTATTGTTTTCTCAGCCCAAGTACTTGGCTAGCCCAGTGGTGCTCAATTGTTTGGTCAAACGCCAGTCTGCAGACACTGCTGTGAAGGTATTTTTAGATGTGATTAACAGTTAAATAAGTAGACTTTGAATAAAGTAGATTATCCTCCATAATATGAGTGGGCCTCATCCAATCAGTGGAAAGCCTTAAAATAAAAGACTGAGTCCTCTTGAAGATGAAATGATTCTGCCTCCTGATTGTCTTTGGACTCAGGATTTGCCACATCAACTCCAGAATTTCCAGACTGCTGGACTGCCCTGCTGGTTTCAAACTTGCCAGCCCACATGATCGTTTGGGCCAATTTTTAAAAATAGATCTCTCTCTATGTATAGATGACATCCTATTTGCTCTGTTTCTCTGGAAAACACTGACTCAGATAGGTAGCCATATTTTTAATAAAAATTCAATAAGTAATTTGGTGCAAATATTGGGAAAATTTTGTAGAGAGACTTAGTTTAATAACCTTTTGTATTTATTCAGCATTTATATAAGTTTAGGGTTTTCAAAAATATATTTACTGTCACATATATAATTCCATAGCACTTTTATGAGAACAGTAGTTTAACACGTAGGTAAATTCTGTATTATTTTCTACTCTTACTGCATACAGTGCTTGGAAAGTATAATATTAAAAGCAGAGAGGTTAAGGTGTTATCATTTGGAAAGACTGTGTCAGATTGGGTCCATAGATTAAAGCTAGAAGTTGGAATACATTTGATCTTTGATTGGAGATAGGAACATTTCAAATATCATTTTTACCCATAAGCATACCTATCATTTTGTAAGAAATCCTTCAAGTACAACATACATTTGTAACCAACGGTGTATTGAAGGAAACTAAAAATATTTTACCCCAAAATATACTTATTTGACATATTTTAAGATGGCTGTTCAGAGGGCCTGCAAACTGAAGTAGCCCCACAAAGCTGTCTTTTGTAGAGGAGATTTGTAGAGGGAATAAAGTGAAGTAAACAACAGATTTAAACAGACTTTCTCTGAAGCTTTTTCTTGTCCAGATAAAGAAAGATAAATTGTGTGTCTGACACTTCAAAAAGTCTGACAGAAACAGACCCTACAAGGGCTGATATCTGTGAGGCTTCATCTGCATAACAGACCACGTTTTTCTCCAGCCTTTCCTCTTCTCTCCACATGATGACATGGTTTGCCACCCTCGGAGCTCTTATTATTCCTGTAACCTCAAGATGGTATAAAAATTATTAACCATCTTGACTTTGAATTTTTCATATTTCATATTTATATGATTCCTGTGCCTAGATGCATGTTAATAAATTTGCATGTCTTTTTTCCTATTAATCTGTCTATTATCAGTGAGTTTTATGGACTCAGCTTATAAAACCTGTACAATATAGAAAAAATTTAAACTTCCCTAGTATCAAAGATATATAATTAAAAATAGTAACATTCACTATGAGAGCTATAGGGTAATATTATAAATGTCTAGGTCAGTATTTCAAAATATCTTTTAGACATTTCTATCAGAGTCAAGAGAGAAGATTGGATATCTTAAACAGAAGTCTAGGTTTAGAAAAGTCCAACAGTCATAGGAAAAATATCTAACCTTTAATGATTAAAAATATAATGAGAATAAACTTTTTTCTTGTTATTGTTTTATGTGATTCATGTTATGCTTAAAGGCTATAATAGCATAGTAAGTAAACATAACAACTATAGACAGCAGCTTTTGAATATAGCTTAAATAACTAAAACAGAGAATTATCACCTTCAATGTCCAATGTGAGATACCCAAATATACAGTTAACTCTATTGAAACACATTATTCATAGCATATACTAAGAGAAACTTAGATATTCCAAAGGATCTGTGCTGTCAGAATTACCAGACAATACTCACCCATCTCCAAACCCACTGTCTTACTTTTTGAAGGAAAGAACTTCCTTACAGGTTTCCATAGAGCACATGGCTTTGGGAAGTTTCATTTTCATAAATCTATGCTGTTTTTAAACTATTATTTATGGCCAAGTCATTTGCATAAGTGTTAGATTGCCTTGCATTTTTGTTATAATTATTTATAAAATTCTTGATAACCATAAAGAGTGCACATGATCCTCTAACTTAATGATTAACCGGTTTGGTTAAGGCATTTAAATACATATCTTGAAATGACCTGAGATTTCCTAAAATGAACATTATAGGAGTGTGAAAGATTATTTGATACAGATTTCTTACTCTACAGGGGTTGTAAAACCTGAAGAATCAAATGGGCTTACCACATAGGCAGCATGCTATGGATTATGGCTGTGTTTCCCAACCTTTTTGGCCCTAGGGACTAGTTTTGTAGAAGACAACTTTTCCATGGATGAAGGGAGTATGGGGGGGAGCATTATATTCTCATAAGGAGCACGCAACCTAGATCGCTCACATGTGCAATTCACAACACGTTTTGCCTCCTATGAGCATCTAATGCTGCTGCTGATATGACAGGAGGAGGAGCTTAGGAAGTAATGCTTGATCACCTGCTACTCATCTCCTGCTATGCCGCCCTGTTTTTATCAGGCCATGGGCCAGTACCATGGGGATTGAGGATCTCTGGATTATGGTTCACTCACACAAAAAGAGCATTTTAAAAATAGGGATGAAATGGAAGAAACAAAGAAATAAGCACAAATTACCCTATTAATGATTAGATAAAATATTCAGAATATCAGCTGAAGATTTAAAATATGGGAGGGAGATCCAAGATGGCTGAATAGGAACAGCTCTGGAGTGCAGTTCCTAGCAAGAGCAATGCAGAGGGTGAGTTATCACTGCATTTCCAAACAAGGTACCAGGTACATCTCAATGGGACTGTTTGCACAGTGGGTGTAGCCCAAGAGGGGTGAGCAGAGGCAGGGTAGGGCCTTGGCTCACCCAGGAAATGCGATCCCTCCCTTCCTACTCAAAGGAGGCCATTGTAGGCTTTTCCATCCATTCCAGCACTCCAAGTCAGATACTGTGCTTCTCCCGCAGCATTTGCTGCCCACCGACCAGGAGATTCCCAGGCCAAAAAGTACCATGAATTTCCAGCATAGTTTCAGCCGGCACCGTGGGTTTCCACACAAAAACTCACATAAATCTGGTTGGCCACTTCAACTGTCACCTGGAATAGGAGACAGAGCCACCCATTGAGCTGAAAAGGAAGGGGCTGAAAGTGGGGAGCCAGGTGATCTGGATTGGCAGATCACCACCCCTACAAAGGCCAGCAATCTGAAATGCTGTGGATTGAGAGTTTTGCAGCAAGTGCAGCTGGACCCTGGACAGTCCAACTCTGTTGGGGGAAGGGTGTCGGCCATTACTG
Source organism: Saimiri boliviensis (assembly GCF_048565385.1). Lineage (NCBI taxonomy): Eukaryota > Metazoa > Chordata > Mammalia > Primates > Cebidae > Saimiri > Saimiri boliviensis. The sequence goes on from NC_133449.1 coordinate 203,316,662, forward strand.
AGGCAGTCTACCACTACTGAGCCAGTCTGCCATTACAGAGGCAGTCCACCATTACTGAGGCAATCTGCCATTACTGAGGCAGTTCACCATTACTGAGGCAGACCGCCATTACCAAGACCATTCTAACTGTACCTCTGTAAACAAAACTGAAAGTAAGTTTACACAGCAGATGGGCAGAGTCCACAGCAGCTCAGCAACACCTCTCCTGGCAGACTGTGACTAGACTACCTCCTTGATGGGCAGAGCATCTCTGAAAACAGGCAACAACATATCAGAAACTTATAAATAAAGACTTCCCAGGACACAGCACCTGGAAAAAGAGGCAGTTTTGAGTTCTGTTGCAGCAGACTTATACATACCTGCCCAGCAGCTCTGGATGGAAAAACAGAGCTCCCAGCACAGTACTTGAGCTCTGATAAGGGACAGACTGTCTCCTTAAGGGGCTTCCCGACCCCTGTAGATCCAAAGAGGCACCTAATAAAGGAGAGCTCTAGCTGACATCTGGCAGGTTCATGTCTGGGATGAAGATAACAGAAGAAGAAACTGGCAGCAACCCTTAACGTTCTGCAGATGTTGCAGGTGATTCCCAGGCAAGCAAGGTCTGGAGTGGACCTCCAGCAGTCCTAACAGCAGAGCCTGATTGTTAGAAGGAAAACTAAAAAACAGAAAAAAAAATAGCTTCAACATCCACAATAAGGATGTCCACTCAGAGATCCCATGCAAAAGTCACCAACTACAAAGACTACAGGTAGATAAATCCATGAAGATGGGAAGAAACCAGCACAAAAAGAATGAAAACACCAAAAACCAGAATGCCTCTCCTCCTCCAAGGGATCACAACTTTTCACCAGCTAGGGAACAAAGCTGGATGGAGAATGAGTCTGAGGAATTGACAAAAACAGGCTTCAGAAGGTGGGTAATAACAAACTTCTCTGAGCTAAAAGAACATGTTCTACCCAATGCAAAGACACCAAGAACCACTAAAAAACATTAGATGAAATGCTAACTAGAATAACCAACTTAGAGAAAAAGTAAACAACTTAATGGAGCTGAAAAACACAGCATGAGAACTTCGAGAAGCATACATAAGTTTCGATAGCCAAATTGACCCAGCAGAAGAAAGGATATCAGAGATTGGAGATCAACTAAATGAAATAAAATAAGAAGGCAAGATTAGAGAAAAAAGAATGAAAAGAAATGAAAAAAGCCTCTAAGAAATATGAGCTTATGTGAAAAGACAAAATCTGTGTTTGATAGGTGTACCTGAATGTGATGGGGAGAATGAATCCAAGCTGGAAAACACTCTTCAGGATATTATCCAGGAGAACTTCCCCAATCTAGCAAGACAGGCCAACATTCAAGTCCAGGAAACACAGAGAACACCGCAAAGATATTCCTCAAGAAGAGCAACCCCAAGGCACATAATTGTCGGATTCACCAGGGTTGAAATGAAGGAAAAAATGCTAAGGGCAGCTAGAGAGAAAGATCAGGTTACCCACAAAGGGAAGCCCATCAGACTCACAGTGGCTCTCTTGTCAGAAACCCTACAAGCCAGAAGAGAGTGGGGGCCAATATTCAATATCCTTAAAGAAAAGAACTTTCAACCTAGAATTTCATATCCAGGCAAAAGTAGTTTCATAAGCGAAGGAGAAATAAAATACTTTATCAACAAGCAATTACTCAGAGATTTCATCACTGCCAGGCCTGCTTTATAAGAGCTCTTGAAAGAAGCACTAAACATAGAAAGGAACAACCAGTACCAGTCACTCCAAAAACATACCAAATGGTAAAGAGCATCAACACAATGAAGAAACTGCATCAGCTAACAGGCAAAACAGCCAGCTAGTATCAAAATGGCAGGATCAAATTCACACATAACAATATTAACCTTAAATCAAAAGACACAGGCTGGAAAATTGGACAAAAAGTCAAGACACATTGGTGTGCTATTTTCAGGAAACCCACTTCACATGCAAGGATACATAGGTTCAAAATAAAGAGATGGAGGAAGATTTACCAAGCAAATGGCGAGCAAAAAAAGCGACAGTTGCAATCCTAGTCTCTGATAAAATAGACTTTAAACCAACAAAGATCAAAAGAGAGAAGGGCATTACATAATGGTAAAAGGAACAATGCAACAAGAAGAGCAAATGATCCTAAATATATATGCACCCAATATAGGAGCACGGAGATACATAAAGCCAGTTCTTAATGACCTACAAAGAGACTTAGACTTCCACACAATAGAAGTGGGAGACTTTAAACTCCACAGTCAATGTTAGACAGATCAATGAGACAGAAAATTTACAAGGATATCCAGGACATGGACTCAGATCTGGACCAAGCAGGCCTAATAGACATCTACAGAACTCTCCACCACAAATCCACAGAACATACATTCTTCTCAGCATCACATCAGACCTACTCTAAAATTGACCACATAATTGGAAGTAAATCACTCCCCAGCAAATGCAAAAGAATGCAAATCATAACAGTCTCTCAGACCAGAGTGCAATCAAATTAGAACTCAGCATTAAGAAACTAACTCAGAACCACACAACTTCATAGAAACTGAACAACTGACTCTTGAATGTTGACAGGATAAACAACTAAATGAAGGCAGAAATAAAGATGTTCTTTGAAAAAAAAAGAGAACACAACGTACCAGAATCTATGGGACACATTTAAAACAGTGTCTAGAGGGAAATTTATAGCAATAAATGCCCACATGAGAAGCAAGGAAAGATCTAAAATCAACACCCTATAGTCAAAATTGAAAGAGCTAGAGGAGCAAGATCAAAAAAACTAAAAAACTAGCAGAAGACAAGAAATAACTAAGATCGGAGCAGAGAGCTGATTTTTTGAAAAGATCAACGAAATAGACAGACCACTAGCCAAATTAATATAAAAGAAAAGAGAGAAGAAACAAATAGATGCAATAAAAGATGATAAAGGGAATATTTACCACTGATTCCACAGAAATACAAACTACCATCAGAGATTACTACAAACAACTATATGCACATAAACCAGTAAATCTGGAAGAAATTGATAAATTCCTGGACACTTGCACCCTCCCAAGCCTAAACCAGGAAGAAGTGGAAAACCTGAATAGACCAATAACAAGGGCTGAAGTTGAGACAGCAATTAATAGGCTACCAACCAAAAAAAAAAAAATCTAGGTCCAGATGGGTTCACAGCTGAATTCTACCAGACATATAAAGAGGAGGTGGTATCAATCCTTCTGAAACTATTTTAAACAATACAAAAAGAGGAAATCCTTCCCAAATCATTCTATGAGACCAACATCATCCTGATACCAAAACCCGGCAGAGATTCAATATCCATGATGAACATCGATGGAAAAATCTTCAATAGAATACTGGCAAATCGAATGCAAGATCACATCAAAAAGCTTATCCTGGGGATGCAAGGCTGGTTCAACATACGCAAGTCTATATAATTCACCACATAAACAGAAGCAAAGACAAAAACCACATGATTATCTTAATAGATGCAGAGAAGACCTTTGTACAAAATTCAACAGCCCTTTATGATAAAAACTCTCAATAAACTAGGAATCAGTGCAATGTATCTCAAAATAATAAAATCTATTTACGACAAATCCACAGCCAATATCATACTGAATGGGCAAAAACTGGAAGCATTCCCTTTGAAATCTGGCACTAGACAAGGATGCCCTCTCTTACCATTCCTATTCAATATAGTATTGGAAGTTCTAGCCAAAGCAATCAGGCAAGTAAAAGAAGGGTATTCAATTAAGAAAGGATGAAGTCAAATTGTCTCCATTTGCAGACAACATAATTCTATATTTAGAAGTCCCATTGTCTTAGCCCAAAATCTCCTGAAATTGATAAGCAAATTCAGCAAAGTCTCAGGATACAAAATCAATGTGCAAAAATAACAAGCATTCCTATACACCAATAACAGACTTAAAGAGAGCCAAATCAAGAGCAAATTCCCATTCAAAATTGCTGCAAAGATGATAAAATACCTAGGAATACAACTAACAAAGAATGTAAAGGACTTCTTCAAGGAGAACTACAAACCACCACTCAAGGAAATAAGAGAGGATACAAACAGATGGAAAAACATTCCATGCTCATAGGTTGGAAGAATCAATATCGTGAAAATGGTCATACTGCCCAAAGTAATTTATAGATTCAACATTATCCCAATCAAGCTACCCATGACATTCTTCACAAAACTGGAAAAAACCACCTTAAACTTCGTGTGGAACCAAAAGAGAGTCCATATAGCCAAGACAATCCTAAGCAAAAAGAGCAAAATTGGAGGCATCACACTATCTGACTTCAAAACATACTATAAGGCTACAGTAATCAAAACAGCGAGGTACTGGTACCAACACAGAGATATAGACCAATGGAACAGAACAGAGGCCTCAGAAGCAATGCCACACATCTGTGACCATCTGATTTTTGACAAACCTGAGAAAAACAAGCAGTGGAGAAAGGATTTCCTGTTTAATAAGTGATGTTGGGAAAGCTGGCTAGCCATATGAAGAAAGCAGAAATTGGACCCCTTCCTGACATCTTACACTAAAATTAACTCCAGATGGATTAAAAATTTAAACAGAAGACCTAACACCATTAAAAAAAACCCTAGAAGAAAACCTAGGCAATACCATTCAGGACATAGGCATAGGCAAGGACTTCATGACTAAACACTAAAAGCAATGGCAACAATAGCCAAAATAGACAAATGGGATCTTATTTAACTCCAGCACTTCTGTACAGCAAAAGAAACAATCATTAGAGTGAACTGGCAACCAACAGAATGGGAAAATTTTTTTGCAATCTGCCCATCTGACAACTGGCTAATATCCAGAATCTACAAAGAACTAAAACAGATTTACAAAAAACAAACAAACAAAAAAAAAAACAACCAAACCCATTCAAAAGTGGGTGAAGGATATGAACAGACACTTTTCAAAAGAAGACATATATGAGGCCAAGAAACACGAAAAAATTCTCACATCATCACTGGTCTTTACAGAAATGCAAATCAAAACCACATTAAGATACCATCTCACACCAGTTAGAATGGCAATCATTATAAAATCTGGAGACAACAGATGCTGGAGAGGATGTGGAGAAATAGGAACACTTTTACACTGTTGGTGGGAGTGTAAATTAGTTCAACCGTTGTGGAAGACAGTGTGGTGATTCTTCAAGGATCTAGAAATAGAAATTCCATTTGACTCAGCAATCCTATTACTGGGTAATTACCCAAAAGATTATAAATCATTCTATTATAAAGACACATGCACATTTATGGCACTGTTTACAATAGCAAAGACCTGGGACCAACCTACATGCCCAATGATGATAGACTGGACAAGAAAAATGTGGCACATATACACCATGGAATACTATGCAGCCATAAAAAAAAACGATGAGTTTGTGTCCTTTGTAGGAACATGGATGAATCTGGAAGCCATCATTCTCAGCAAACTGACACAAGAACAGAAAATCAAATCCCACATGTTCTCCTTCAAAGGCAAGTGTTGAATAATGAGAACTCATGGACAAAGGGAGGGGAGCATCACACACTGGGGTCTGTTTGGGGAGCTAGGGGAGGGACAGCAGCAGGTGGGGAAGTTGAGGAGAGATAACATGGGGAGAAATGCCAGATATAGGTGATGGGGGGATGGAGGCAGCAAAACATCTTGCCATATATGTACTTATGCAATAATCCTGCATGAATTGCACATGTACCCCAGAACCTAAAGTACAAAAAAAAATTATTTTGTTCTCAAACTCATACCAGAGAGATTCCTTGGACAATATAACCTTATAAAAGTTTTAAAATAAATTATCAGAGATTCTCCATTACATAAAAACAGAAGCAGAATCCTTAAGAGGTTCCTTCCATTCAGATGCATGAGCCAGAAAGTTTGTCAACATTTAAGTGTGCTGTAAGGAATATATAGTAGGTTTTAATACCAGTTTCTGACTCATTTAGGTGTATAGCCAACAAAATGTTTCATTATTGTTTGATTTGCTATGGACCATATTTTACGTATCCCAGTTTACTCTTATTCCAAGATGCCTTACTCAAATATCTACTCTTGCCTCAGAGAAGATAGTGCTGGTTATTCAAAGGTGTTTATGTTTACTAGTGACAGGGGCTCTCAAACCTGGTGGTATATCAGAATTTACTAGGGAACATTTTAACCAGTAGAAGACTCTAATTAAGGAGATTCTTATTTATTAGTAGAGTGGGCATGTATTTGAAAATGTGTATAGTTAGTTGTTAGTATAACCACGGGTTTATGCTTATCTTAAAGTTCAGTCTTTATCAATTCTATTAATCACTTTCAATGGCAAGAGAACAATCTGTAAAACACTGGTTGCTTATCTTATTACTTAACGCCAGGAATCATGTGACATCATGGTGTCTACCCTGAGTTGTCTTCTCCTATTTAGTCCCCATTTCTTCTGTTCAGCACCACAAACCCCCCTGTCCTGTACAGATGAACAACTCCCTACCAATCCTCCTATCTCTGGCATCTCTTCCTCCTCAGCAGCAGCTCAGTGTGGTTACTGCTTAATCACTTCATCCCCAAGAACACATGGGCTGTACTGAATGAGGCTTGTAATCAAATGATAGAGCTCTACTTGATTATCATTTGCCACAGTAGCCCAATACATGATTTTTCTAATTATCTCCCCTGTGGTGGACATTAGCTCCTGTTTGGTTTTCAATTATACCATCTCCACGTCTTAGTCCCCCAACATTCCTAAGGGATATACTATTAGAATAACCATCGAGAATTTAGTCAAAGTTCCAGGAAAGCAACCCCTTTTTGATGCCTTCATTTTCTCCTCATGGTAAGTTTGACAATTATTAGGAGAAGAGCTGGAAGAACAGATGAAGCAAGTACATTACCAGTGGACTTAAAGATAATTTTCAAAAAATTTCCCAGATAATAACAAAAAGTAAATGTCATATAAATTTCTTTTATATATTTTTAAAGTACATATCATTTCTTGTAATTAGAGAAATATCCTTAATGAGCTTATTTCCTGCAGTCATTAAAATGATCTCTGTTTTAAACAAATTTATCTGTTTAAGTGTTTTAGTTAGATAATTCCATAGGATTGAAATCAGACTGGATTATAATAATATTACATTTTAAATAATTGAGGTTACTGAAGTTCTTTAAGGAATTTAAAAAATGTTAGTCAATATGTATTTTGTATTTTTAGTAATAGCATAGATCTATTTTTTCTATTATTTCACAATTTTCCTGATGCATTTATAAAGGAGAGATTGATTTCCTGAAATATGTTGAATTTGGCAAAATATTATTAATATTCTTATGCTTCCATGTCCAAAAGGGAGATACTATGGAGCCATTTTGTTTGAGTGTCAAGTTTTATTGATGATCTAAATCAGAATCATTTGTATTTTGCAGATTCTTTGTACATGTCATTAATAAGAAGCTGCTTTCTTGCTTGCATGAATGTTTGATTCTTTTTTTAGTTAAATAGTGTTCCAAATGCAAAATCTAATGCTTAGGGTAATCATGTGAATTTATGACCATTGCTAGGATGCTGGGCTTTTAGAAATGAAATGAAATACGTCATATTTCTTTATAAATGTAGGTTTTACTGCTGAGATATATCAACTATTGATAATCTCTTTATTTAACTGTTTCAAAATGCCATATGTGACTGAAAGCAATAGAATGAAAATAACTATGTTTATAGAAAATAGAACAGGAAATGAAAGCAAGATATGCAGAAAGCTTCTCACTGAAGTGAGCATCGTATTAGTGCTATAGTGCAGCAGCATTAATGGGAGTAATCAGCAGGTTGAAGAAAGAGATTCGAGTTCACTCAGATGTAGGATGAGGAAATTGAAGTGAGGAAAACATGACGGCTATTTTCAGATATGTAGAATCTCTTAGAAAGGATAATTTGAAGACAAAAATAAAACTTACTTAAAATTGGAGAAAATACCTGTTGATTTATTTGAACAGTTGTGTCTGGAACAAAGTGTACCTACTAGATCACATTTTCCCAGAAGCTGCCATTGTCAGGTCTACATGACTGCAAAAGCAATGGCTCACACAACAACATAATGCCAATTTAAAAGGCCTCGTTTATTCTAAAATGGATTCTGACTTTGTCTTTTTCTTAGTCTGTATTTATTCATTTCCCCACATCATCTTCACAAGTGCAATTAGTCAAAGAAGAAATGCTATGGAATGCATTCTGTTTTCCCAGAATTTACATGTTGAAAATCTAACTCCTAATGTGGCTCTTTTTTGATTAAGAGTTTTAGGAGATAATCAATTTTAAATGAGATCGTCAGGAAGGTGTTCTAATCATATAGGATTGGTGGCCTTGTAAGAAGAGAAATAGTTAGTGGTCTCTCTCTCAGCCATGTGAGACACAGAAAGAAGGTAGCTGTCTCCAAGCCAGGAAGTAATCCTTCACCAGAAGCTGACCATGCTGGCACCCTGATCTTGGGCTTTTCAGACTCTAGAACTGTGTGAGAAAGTCAGTCTCTGTTGTTTAAGTCACCTGGTCAGTGGCATTTTATTATGGCATCTGCAGTAGACTAAGAATGCATGCTCATTTCAAACATATACCTATGCTCTGATGACAGAACATTTACCATTTTGTTTAGTTTCTTCACAATTTCTACTATACTTGAATGTTTCAGCAGCCATAGTGGTGATAGATGCACACAGAGGTTTTCTAAAGACTGTATTCAATCTATATTTGCTCACCATCCTGAACTCATTTGTCAAATTTCTTTGGACACGGAGGGATACTGTGGCTGAAAACAAACAAGCAGACATAAAAGCCTTATTTGAGATCTCAGCAGTCTAAGTTAGAATAAAATCATTTAATAAAAGATTAGGTACAAAATATACAGATACAAGAACATTTAAGGAAATATTAGGCACAAAACATACAGATGCAAGAAGTCTTTTGAATTTTATTGTACAGAATTTAAATTCCGTGGTTATCCAAACTGCAACTCATGTCTTGGGATGTCTGTTTTACTGTGGTTAGAATCTGAATGAGACCCAAATACATACATATATTTCCAGACATAAAGGTAGGGATTTTTTTTTCAATTAGAAATGCATCCAAATATATCTAAAGGCAACTAGATTACTCAGGACAGGTAGAATTAAGTCCAGATTTTTAATCTGCCGAGTGATTTCTGAGTTAACATAAAATTAATGATAAAACCAATTATTACTATTTTTAAGCAATTTTAGATACCACTGGAAATGAACAGATAATTTGTATATAAACTATATATCAAATAAACCACGTTTTTCAATCATGACATGATAAAAACATGTTAAAATTTAAAAAAAATTAAGTTTCATTACAGGTATATTTTCCGGGTTCACACATATATATTTGTTATACATTTTATGTACCTATTATAATATGCCAGTCACCTTGTTAGGCTTTGGGCCTAAAAAGAATAGAAAGACAACATCCCTACCTTTAAGACTTTCTATACTTAAAATATGACCCATAACTATGAGATTTGGTAAATCAGAAATTTAGATTTAAGAGAGCCATAAAGGCTTGGGATGGTGTCTCACACCTGTAATCTTAGCACTTTGGGAGTCCAACACAGGAGGATTTCTTGAGGCCAGGGGTTTGAGCCCAGTCTGCACAACTGAGTTTTTTAAACTTCTTACCTGTCACAAAAATAAAAATTAGATACTTTATTTAACTAAAAATAAAAAAAGTAATACATTATAATTAATTGCAAACTTAGACAAACTTATACTGTCTCATGAAGAATTTTCCTTTTAACCCCAGTGTGATGGTTAATACTGAGTGTCAACTTAATTGGATTGAAGGATACAAAGTTTTGATCCTCAGTGTGCCAGGGAGGGTGTTGCCAAAAGAGATTAACATTTGAGTCAGTGGACTGGAGAAGGCAGACCCACCCTAAATCTGGTGGGCACAATCTAATCAGCAGCCAGGGAATATAGAGCAGGAAGAAAAGGAGAACAGAAGAGACTGGCCTAGCTTCCCAGCCTATACCTTTCTCCCATGCTAGATGCTACTTGCTCTCAAACATCAGATTCCAGCTTCTTCAGTTTTGGGTCTTGGACCGGATCTTCTTGCTCCTCAGCTTGCAGACAGCCTATTGTGGGACCCCGCAATTGTGTAAATTAATACTTAATAAACCCCCTTTTGCATGTGTGTATGCATACACACTATATATACCTTGTGTGTGTGTATATATATATATATATATATATATATATATATATATATATATATATCCTGTGTGTATATATATGTATCCTGTTAGTTCTGTCCCTCCAAAGATCCCTGACTAATACAGATCTTGGTTCCAGGAGTGGTTCTAGAGGAAGAGACTATTAAGGATGGAGTTCTTTAATTGGTTTTGGGGTTTCTGGAGTTGGCTGCTTAATATGCTAAGGACTCTACTAATAGTATGGAGAACACTGATAATCTTTGGAATGAACTGTTTAGAGAGTTATGCAAAATATGTGCCTTTATTGCATGTGAGAGGCAAGTTTAGTGACTCTCTATATAATACCTTTGACCATCTGTGAAGAATCAAGGAACATAATGAAACTGGTTGGTTGCTCCTAACTTCAGGGGGAAAAGTGATGAAAGAAAATGATAAACTCAGGGATTCTGTCTCTGGGCTTCAGAAGAAGATACTGATCCTCAAATCTGAGACTTCCCTGAGTGAGAGTCTTATCCCCTGTAGAGAAAGAGCTGAAATTGTGGAAAAATAGATACAGGCTCTTATGGGAGTGGCTGACCTGCAAGGAAAGGTCCATGCACAGCCTCACATGGTGTCTACTGTTATACTGAGGGCATTAATTTAGAAAAGAATGGGACCCTGAAACTTGGAATGGGGACATGTGGGAAGGCCCTGATGAAGCTGGGGACACTGAGCTTGTAAACTCTAATGAACCTTTTTTGCCAGAAGAAACAGCTTCCTCATTCCCAGTAGTGGCAACATCCCCTCCCTGGCCCACACTGCCATCAGCCTTTTCCACCTTTGTCTGAGAAGATAAACTCTGTGCTGTCTGAGGCAATAGTAATGGCCTCCCCTGAGGCAGTTGCTAGGTAAGATAATGCTGATTATCCTCAGGAGCTACCCCTAACACCTCTGTTTGCTTCCTATAACTAGACTAAAGTCCCAACTGGCCCCTAAAGGTTGAGAGTGTGCCCATGAGGAGGTGTGCTACACTTGACAAGAACTGTTCTCTAACTTATATAAACAGAAATCTGGAGAACAGAAATGAGAATGGATATTAAGATATAAGATAATGATGGAAGGAACATAGAGTTGGATAAGACTGAATTTATTGATTTGGGCCCACTAAGTAGAGACTCTGCTTTAAATGTTGCAGCTCAGGAAGTTAAAAAAAATGGTTCTAATGGTTTATTTGCTTGGTTAACTGAACTATGGATTAAAAAACAGTTTACTGTGCTGGGCACGGTGGCTCAAGCCTGTAATCCCAGCACTTTGGGAGGCCGAGGCGGGTAGATCACAAGGTCAAGAGATCGAGACCATCCTGGTCAACATGGTGAAACCCCATCTCTACTAAAAAATACAAAAAATTAGCTGGGCATGGTGGTGCGTGCCTGTAATCCTAGCTACTCAGGAGGCTGAGGCAGGAGAATTGCCTGAACCCAGGAGGCGGAGGTTACGGTGAGCTGAGATTGCACTCCAGCCTGGATAACAAGGCAGAAACTCCGTCTCAAAAAAAAAAAAAAACAAAAAACAAAAACAAAAAAAATAACAGTTCACTGTGAGCCAGCTGGTAATGCCTGATCCTCCTTGGTTTAATGTAGAGGAAGGAATCCAAAAGCTTAGGGAGATTCAGATGCTAGAAAGGAATAGTCATTTTACACATATTCTTCTCAGCTGGGAGGGTCCAGAAGATATACCCTTGACAAATGTCTTGTGAAATAGATTTGTTAAGGCAGCACCTACATCTTTGAAGAGCCCTGTAATTGATCTTCTCTGTATGTCAGATCAAATTATGGGAACTGCAGTCACTCAACTATAAAATTTAAATACAATGGGAATAATTGGATCCTGAGGGGTCAGGGGCCAAGTGGCAGCACTTGACCATCAAAGGCAAGGTGGGCATAGCTACTGTAGTGGACAGCAGAGGCAAAGTGGCAATCAGAATAGTCCAACTCGTGTATAGCTTTGGCATTGGCTAATCACAGTGTTTTTAGAAGTAAAACTGATAGGAAACCTACTGCATTCCTACTTAATTTATATAAGCAGAAACCTTTTAGGTCAAATGGACAAAAGACTAATTTGAGTTATAAAAACAGAATCATGGCCCCTAAATCAATTTCCAGACTTGAGCCAGTATACACAGCCAGAACCATGAGCCAGTATATATACCCTAGAAGGAAAGGTCAGCTGAGTCCCCTCAAGGAATGAACCCACTACATTACTGACGATTTATGCAACAAAGCTTCCTCCTGTCCTTCCCCAAAAAGATCTCTGTGCATTAGGGAAAGGGAAATGATCAGACATTTTGGGGACAACTGGACACTGGCTCTGAGCTGACATGGATTCCAGGGGCTTATGAAGGTCAGGTAATTAATGGAATTAGCTCAGGTTTGACTTGCAGTGGGCCCAGTGGGTCCCTAGGCTCATCCTGTGATCATTTCCCAGTGCCAAAATGCATAATTTTTATAGATATACTTAGCAGCTGGCAGAACCCTCACATTGGCTTCCTGACTGGTAAGATGGGGGCTATTAGGTGTGAAAGGGCAAATGAAAGTGCTTAGAGGTGACTGTACCTAGAAAAATAGTAAATCAAAAAACAATATTGCATCCCTGGATGGACTGTGGAGATTAGTGCCACCATTAAGGACTTGAAAGATACGTGGTGATTCCCACCACATCCAACTCTCCCATCTGGCCTGTACAGAAAACAGATGGATCTTACAGAATGGCAGTGGATTATCATAAGCTTAACCAAGTGGTGACTACAATTGCAGCTGTTATACCAGATGTGGTTTCATTGCCTAAGAAAATTCACACATCTCCTGGTACCTGGTATGCAGTCATTGACTTGGAAAATGCCTTTTTCTCCATTCCTGTCCATAAGGCCCACCAGAAGCAATCTGCCTTCAGCTGGTAAGGCCAGCAATATACCTTTAATCTGGCAAGGTCAGCAATATACCTTTAATATACCTTGGGGGTATATTAACTTTCCAGTTTTGTGTCATAATTTTATTTGGAGAGAACTTGATTGCTTTTTGCTTCTGCAAGATATCACACTGATCCATTGTATTGATGAAATTGTGCTGATTGGATCCAGTGAGCAAGAAGTAGCAAACACATGACTTATTAGTGAGATATTTGCTTGCTAGAGGATGAGAAATAAATCTGACAAAATTCAGGGACCTTCTACCTCAGTAAAATTTCTAGGGGTCCTGTGGTATGGAACCCATCCAGACATTCCTTCTAAGGTGAAAGACAAGTTGCTGCATTTGGCCCTTCCTAAAATCAAGAAAGAAGCTCAATGCCTAGTGGGCCTCTCTGGATTTTGGAGGCAATGCATTCCTCTTTGGGTGTGTTACTCCAGCTCATTTAACAAGTGACCAGAGAGGCTCCTGGTTTTGAGTTGAGTCCAGAACAGGGAAGGGCTCTGCAACATGTCCAGGCTGCAGTGCAAGCTATTTGCCACTTGGGGAAAATGACCTAGCATGTCCAATGGTGCTTGAGGTGTCAGTGGCAGATAAGGATGCTGTTTGGAGCCTTTGGCAGGCCCCCATAGGTGAATCACAGTGGAGGCCTCAAGGATTTTGGAGCAAGGCCCTGCCATCTTCTGCAGATTATTCTTTTGAGAGACAATTCTTGGCCTATTACTGGGCTTTGGTGGAAACAGAACATTTGGATGTGGGCCATCAAGTCACCGTGACACTTGACCTGCCTATCGTGAACTGGGTGCTTTCTAACCCATCTAGCCATCAAGTGGGTTGTGCACAGCATTCCATCGTCAAATGGAAGTGGTATACATGTGACTGGGCTCAAGCAGGTTCTGAAGGCGTAAATAAGTTTGCATGAGAATGTGGCTCAAATGCCCATGGTCTCCACTCCACCCTATCTTTTCTTTCCCAGCCTGCACTAATGGCCTCGTGGGAGTTCCCTATGATCAACTGACAGAGGAAGAGAAGAAGGACTAGAGCCTGGTTCACAGATGGGTCTGCACAATATGCAGGCATCACCTGAAAGTGGACAGCTGCAGCACTACAGCCCTTTTTTTCAGGACATCCCTGAAAAACAATGGTTAAGGGAAATCTTCCCAGTGGGCAGAACTTCAAGCAATGCACCAGGCTGTGCACTTTGCATGGAAGGAGAAATGGCCAGGTATACTGATTCATGGTCTGTAGCCAATGGTTTGGCTGGATGGTCAGGGACTTGGAAGAAGCATGATTGGAAAATTGGCGACAAAGAAATCTGAAGAAGAGGTATGTGGATGGACCTCTCTGAGTGGTCAAAAACCATGAAGATATTTGTATCCCATGTGAGTGCTCACCAGTGGGTGACCTCAGCAGAGGAGGATTTTTAGTAATCAAGTGGATAGGATGACCCGTTCTGTGGACACCACTCAGCCTCTTTCCCCAGCCACCCCTATCATCACCCAATGGAACCATGAAAAAAGTGGCTATGATGGCAGGGAGGGAGGTTATGCATAGGCTCAGCAATATGGACTCCCACTCACTAAAGCTGACCTGGCTATGGCCACTGCTGAGTGCCCAATTTGCCAGCAGCAGAGACCAACACTGAGCCCTCAATATGGCACCATTCCTTGGAGTGATCAGTCAGGCTGATCATTCAGGTACCTGGTGGCAGGTTGATTATGTTGGACCTCTTCTATCATGGAAAAGGCAGAGGTTTGTTCTCACTGGAATAGACACTTACTCCAGATATGGGTTTGCCTATCCTGCATGCAATGCTTCTGCCAATATTATTCTTCCATGGATTTATAGAATGCCTTATCCACCAACAATCTCTTTCCCCAGCCACCCCTGTCATTGCCCAATAGGCCTATGAACGAAGTGGCCATGGTGGCAGGGATGAAGGTTATGCATGGGCTCAGCAACATGGACTTCCACTTACAATGACTGACCTGGCTATGGCCACTGCTGAGTACCCAATTTGCCAGCAGCAAAGTCCAACACTGAGTCCTCAATGTGGCCCCATTCCTTGAGGTGATCAGCCAGCTACCTGGTGGTATGATAATTATATTGAACCTCTTCCGTCATTGAAGGGGCACAGGTTTTTCCTCACTGGGACAGACAATTACTTTGGATAAGTGTTTGCCTATCCCGCACACAAAGCTTCTGCCAAGACTACCATTCATGGACTCACAGAATGCCTTATTCACTGTCATGGTATTCCACACAGCACTGCCTCTGACCAAGGCACTCACTTTACAGCTAACATAGTGCAGCAGTTGGTTCACGCTCATGGAATTCAATGGTCTTACCATGTTCCCCATTATTCTGAAGCAGCTGGATTGACAGAATGGTGGAATGGCCTTTTGAAGTTACAATGTCCAATATATGGTACTGTTTCTCTCATAGCCAGGATTTTCAGGTCCAGTAATCAAGGGATGGAAGCAGAAGGGGCACCACTCACCATCAGCCCTAGCGACCCAGTAGCAAAATTTTTCTTCCTATTCCCACAACATTTTGTTCTGCCGGCCTACAAGTCTTAGTTCCAGAGGGAGGAACGCTGGCACCAGGAGAAACAACAACGATTCCATTAAACTGGAAGCAAAGATCGCCACCTGGACACTTTAGACTCCTCCTACCTTTAAGTCAACTGGCTAAGAAGAGAGTTGCTGTGTTGGCTGGAGTGACTGACCTGAACTATCAGGATGAAATCAGTCTACTACTTCACAACAGAGGTAAGGAAAAGTATGCATGGAATAAAGGAAATCCATTAGGGCATCTCTTAGTATTACCATGCCCTGTGATTAAGGTCAATGGGAAATGACAACAGCCCAATCTATGCAGGACTACAAGTGGCTCAGACCTCTCAGGAATGAAGGTTTGGGTCACTCCCCCGGGGGGGGGGGGGAAGACACCTGCTGAGGTGCTTGCTGAAGGCAAAGGAAATACAGAATGGGTAATAGAAGAAGGGAGTCATCAATACAGCTATGACCATGTCACCGGCTGCAGAAATGGGGACTGAAATTGTCATAAGCATTTCCTCCTTCTTTTGCTAAAAACGTTTGTGCATATATACATGTGTACAAAATTATCTTTATTTATATTTTTATTATAAAATTTATAATTTATTTTATTTATAATTTTGTTTCCTTTTCCTTTATTATATGATATAAGATTTATTGACTTCATATCAGCATTTAAGTATTGTTAACTTTATATAATAGTATTTGCATTGGGAATTGGTACATTTCCAGTTGTACAAAGGGTAGTTGTATCATGCTAGGCAGAATTATGACCTTATTATTTTCTTTATTTGAAAACTAGATATGATCTCAGGAGATGTACATGGGTTCAAGTTGACAAGGGGTGAACTTATGATAGTTAATACTGAATGTCAACTTGACTGGATTGAAGGATACAAAACATTGATCCTGGGTGTCTCTGAGAGGGTGTTGGCAAAAGAGATTAACATTTGAGTCAGTGGGCTGGGGAAAGCAGATTTACCCTTAGTCTGGTGGGCACCATCTAATTAGCTTCCAGTGAATATAAAACAGGCAGAAAAATGTGAAAAAGAGACTGGCCTAGGCTCCCAGCCTACATCTTTCTCCTGTGCTGGATGATACCTGCCCTTGAACTTCAGACTCCAAGTTCTTCTGTTTGGGGATTTGTACTGGCTCTCCTTGCTTGCAGACAGCCTATTGCGGGACTCTGATCATGTAAGTTAATACTCAATTAACTCTCCTACAGATAGATAGATAGATAGATAGATAGATAGATAGATAGATAGATCATAGATAGATAGGAGAGATGTATGAATTTTTGCTATATCAATTATTTAGAGTGATTTCATATTTACTTTTAAACTGTCTCATTCAAGTTTACTAAATCTCTGTGTGAAGGTCACATAGAGATTCATTGATGTCATTTGAATCACCTTCATTTAACCTTTCCCTCACCCCACTTATATTAATTATAGAAATAATTAGATTTAGGGGACATAAAATAGGATACATAGATCCTATTTTAAAGGGCAAAATCTCTGGAACTTCTGGGTAAAGATACAATGGTATATACATATATGTCTTCTATTAGTTCTATCCCTATAGAGGATCCTGACTAATACACCCAGTAAATAAATTATGCATAAATTATGCACTAGGGCAGGACTTTTCTGAAGTAGTACACATTTCTGCTGCTGCATATGATCTTTTCCTGACAGATTTGATAATAGGTGTGAAATACAGAGAGGTGATAGAAGGAATGGAGAGGCATTACTCTTGTTCTCTTTGTCGCCACAACTTCTCCTGACATTTTTTCTTTCTCCTGTAGAGTGTGGAAGACTGGTTTATGTAACTAGCACTGGAGACTACTTTGTGGTTTTAGGTGGTTTATATGCACTATCTATTGGTACCATCAGCCTTTGACTTCTCTTTGTTGCTTCTATCACTTCTATACCCAACACTTTTCTCAAATTGACCTTCTATAGGCACTACATTGGTTTAAATAGACATCTTAGTTTAGTACTTTCCTAATATAATGAAGAATATAATCTTTACAAATGCATTTGCTACATTGTGATAAAATCAGCAACAATAATAATCACTGATTATGTTTTTGGGACATAGGCTGTGTAATTGGTTTTTATGGGACTGTCTATCCAGTTATTTTAGCCATGTTTTTCAGATACATTTTGATGATTTAATCTATCACTGCCAAAACCAAGATTATATATCTGAGTATAGATCAAGCAGACTCACTAAACTTGAGTTTTTAAATACTTCTTACTCATGTCTTATTATAGCTCCCCATTTTTTAGTTTTAGCAGCAGTTCCATGTTTCTTCCAATAGACACAGAAAAAAATCAGTTACAATATGTTTGCCAAAGAACATTACTTTCCTCTTCCCTTGACGTGATTTTGGGATCTGGTCTTCCACTCTGTGAGGGACAATACATGGAGAAATTGTTAGAAGGATGATACACAGGTTCAGGGTAGGCATTGAATCCTAGTTCACAGCCTTGTTTCTATGAGCAGGGGTAATCTAAAGAATTGAACTTGCTGATTCCTCGGTACTTTCTACCCTCTGATTCTTTTGATCACTTGGCTTATAAAAATATAAGCTTATAAAAATATAAACTTTGATATTGGAAAACACGTCATCTTTGTAAATTTGGTACCAAAGAAAAGGCTTTTAACAAAAGATGTTCTAGGTTCTCATTTTTTCTTTAGTACTACCTATATTATTGGGAAAAACTCAGTTGTCTCTGTTTCTTCATCTGTAATCACTGCTTCTGAGCTAAATTAATAATAAGCTGCATTTTCTTGACTTCTGTTCTTCCAATTTTTAAAGAGGAGCTCGAATGGCCAACCCTTATGGTTCAGTTTAAGGTTATGTCAGTTTAGAGGGACTGATTCACTCAGTGTGCTGTGTAAAAGTATCAGCTGGTATATCATTGTTCATTTTGCTTAGTTGATAAGGCATAGCTGTTATACAAATCCTTGAGGAATTTGCTAGAAATAACATCTTAGATGTACAGTAAAAGATGTTAGAACTTTAGACATTCCTTATGGTTTGCCTTATGGTTGACTCTAATGTAAGTACTGAGTTGTCTTTTGCTATATGAATTATTTAGAGCGCTGATTTCATTTTTACTCTTCAACTGTCTCATTCTAGTTTACTAAATCTTTGTGTGAAGGTCACATAGAGATTCTCTGATGCCATTTGAATCACCATTTAATCTTCCACTCACCCCACTTATATTAATTGTAGAAATAACTGGATTAAGGGGACATAAAATTTGTTCATAATTTTTATGGGATATAATTTTCTTCACTATTTTTCTCCTCTTATGTCTGGAAAATATAAAAACAGACCACAGTGGACTATTCTGGTTGCTTTGATATTCGGCATTCAAAATTAAGGTGATAAGAAAATTATTTTTGTGTATATTTTAATGTTACTACATAATCAATGCATACCAGTGAAAAAGGAATATAAAATATGAACATTAGAATATTCAACTAACTCTCCCGTTGTGGTAAAAACCAAACCTTCAATAATTATTTCCTTTGTGAAAGAGAAAGCAGATAAATCCCAGCACTACTACTATTGAATTATAAAACAACAAACTATCTCTTTCTCTGTGGATTTCATCCATATAATTTACAGTGCAAATGCAATTTTTGGTACACAAATGCTTCTATATTGAGAGCTATGTGGAAAATAGAATGCCTAGTTCCAATTTTCTTGCCAAACAAAGAAAACAAAATCCTTCCCCATCTTCTGCATTATGTGAGTGCCAATAACGCCTCTTTGATGGTAGCTTTGTGTTGTATTGTGTTTTTGCTTTTAATTAAGATATATTGGGTAAAATAATGCTTCATTGTATTGTGCAAAATACTGAAGCATGGGCTAATTACAGCCTTCAGTGGGATTCAGTATAGACCTCATGTTACTGTCTCATGCCCATTTTTTAGTTTAGCAAAGTGTTCTGATGTTATATTTTCTCCCGGGATTTTCTTTTTCGCTTCTCTTCACCCAAACAAAAAACAATGACCCCTATCTAAAATGTTAATTAAATGGCTACCTCATTCATTATAAAGTTTTTATTTTAAAATATTCTTGTATTTTGAATGCCAAAACTCAATTTTGCCCCATATGGCCTTTTTCACAACACTTGTTTTTTAGAGGGCATAATTTTCACAGAAGGCAGAATTCAAAGTTAGCAGAAAGCAGGTTGGGAGCCAGACAAATATGGAAGAAATGTCACCCTCATCTTTATTTAAACCTAGTTAACCTTTTTAATTTAGTCATTAAGTTTTATTGAAAAGGAACCAAATACAGTCATTAGTTGTAGAGAGAATGGAATAAATTTGGACATTAAATTAAAGGGCAAAATCTCTGGAACTTCTAGGTAAAAGTAAAATGGTAGTTTGCTCATTGCACACTGATTATAAGAAAACAAACAAAAAATACTACCCGTTTTGAAAGCCAATTTACCAAGATGCTAATATCTGTCAGTAATTGCAATAATGTGATAAAATTGAAATAATTCCTAGAATATATCTTTTCAAGGAACTTATTAAATACTTGTTAATTGACTTGAAACGCAAATATAGCTGATATTCCATTCGAGTTTCCTCGAGTGTTGAGCACAGGATATTGGCACAGAGTTGGGAAGAGATGAGGGCAAAAAGATATATTGCATACTTTTAATATGATCCTAGTAAAACATCTTCATCTATATATGAAGCAAATACCATGTTGTAGAAAAACAGTGCATTGAACCAAAGGAAATATTTTAATGTACATTATAAAAGAAACAATATCAATAACCGTGAAAGGTTCTGTTTTATATTCTTTCTCTGACCCTATTGTTTCAACATGCCTGCAATCTTCTTTCATCATAAATTTTCTGCAAACATTATTAGTGTTCATACAAGTATCTAATCTTTTGTTGAACTGCATTGGATTAAAATGGTAATTGTAATTGTTGTAATTGTCATTTTCATTCTGCATGCTAAATACAATGGAGTCTATTAATAAAGTATTGCCTGAAAATGCATAATGTTTGATAATGTATTTTGAAATTTGGTTTTTCCAAAAGCAATAATAGTCATATGCAAATATATATGTTGTGGAGTGCTTACTATGTGTGCTTACTCAGATCATGTCATTAAATACTTACAACAACTCTATGATATCATATGAATATAAGTGACTTCTTATTATGTCCCAGGATTATACCATGGGCTTTTTATACAATTTCATACTCAGTTTTCAAATGGCTCCCTTCCTTTTCCTAGGAATTAGGGCTCATTATTACTGTCATTTTAACAACGAGGAAACTGAAACTTTGAAATAACAAATGATGAGCAGGATTTAAAATCCATACAGCTTGATTCCAGAGCCCTGTGATCCTAGCCAGGACATAATGCTGCATTCTTTTGTAGCTTATATTTTACTTAAGAGAGTGACAGGCTGATACCACAGCCCTCTCTCTGGAGATTTCCACGACCTCAACAGTGATGCATAAAAGTGCTCATAAATCATCTGGCTAATCAACAAGGTAGCACAATACTGCACCAGAGCTTTGGGTACACCAAAGGTATTCATTCATATCATGGTCCTTGCATAGGGTTCAATTTTAAAATCTAAGTTAAGTCAAATGCTAGCATGGCTTCTGTTTGCATTCAAGGTGAAAAGTTGTGTCTTCGACATGGGCTTCAAGGCGCTGCATAATCTGGCTTCTTGTTCCCTCCCTGGCCTCACCTTCTTTTGCTCACTCTGCTTTAGCTACTTGACCATGTTGTTTTCCTAGAATAAACATGTGGAAGACTAAGAGCTTAGATTCCAATGCTACTGAGTCGGTGCAAAAGTCATTGGGGTTTTTGCAATACTTTTGTGAAATATCTTGCACTGACTGTTTTCATGGGTAGATTTTGCACATCTTCAATTTCTTTATCAAATATCACCTCAAAGAAGCCTATTTTCACCAGGTTTAACTTGCTGATTGCAAATTTCTAGAACCTCGCTATGGCAATTCTGGTACGCTTTACCTTGTTTAATTATTTCTCCAAACCACTTAATGCTTTGTAATAAACTACGTAATTTACTTACGTATTGTCTCTGTCCCCTGTGAAACATGAAGTGTTTTTGTTATTCACTGACATATCCTAAATTTCTCAAAACAGAGCCCAGCAAATGGTAATCAGTCAATAAATGTTTGAGTGGAAGAACAGAGACAATGTTAATATGTTTGAGAAAGACAAAGCTCAATTAAGTCACAATCTGGATTTTCAAGTATGAATCTATAGGAATTCATTCTTTCTGGAGTGATTGGATATTTTACATGATGTAAGTGCAAGTTGAAGGATGGATAGAATTTTTGGTTAGACAAAGGGAGAGCAGGTTGAGAACACAAAGCAGGTTGACAGAAACAAAACAAATGACCAGGCTGCCACAGGTACTGCTGGGCAAGAGGCTGTGGAGATGCAACAAGACCAGACTAGGGAACAAACTTATTTCTATCTCTGGAGTCATTTATTCAATACATATTAACTGTAACTGAGCCTCAACTATGTGTCAGGTACCTTTCTAGGTGATGAGGATTCAGTAGTGAACAGTGAATCCACAGACAAAATCTCTGCCTGTATGGAGTTTACAGTGAGGGGAGGAGATCAGGGATGCCATGAAAACGAGTTACTAAATGTAATGTCAGGTATTTCAAACAGAAATAGCGTTACTTCTTATGTGGCTCCACTTGCTTGGTCTTCTCTGTCTGTACAGTAGTTTGGTGACACTGCATAATAATTGGCTCTATGTGAGTCTGGTATATTACCCTAATAATACATGAAAGGGTCATTGAACTTGGAATTATGTAATGACAAGCAAGTGATCACTTAGGAAAACCTAGCACCACAATGAGAAATGCACTATGTAAAATTAGATATAGAAATTAAAAATTAAAAGTGGGCATGACTGCAGGATAATTTTTGTTTTAATTATACTATAGGGCATTGTTGCCAGCAAGTATCAATCTTGGTTCTTGCTCAGAGTTTTTGGTGTTATCTTTCTTCTGTGCCATTCTCTGAGGCACCTCTGAGCTCTTTTATTTACATACTCAGCTCTTATTCGTATTGCTCTTGTTTAGGGGACATTAACTTTTTATAGATACAAATATATAAATGATAAAACTATTAGCAAAAATCAGGAAAATGACGAATAAAAAATTCAGGCAAGTGGCTTGCCGTGTGTGTGTGTGTGTGTGTGTGTGTGTGTGTGTGTGTGTGTGTGTGTGTTGGGGAAGCCGTGTTGAGGGGTGGTCAGAGGGTGGGAGGATGGTAGTGAGGAGGATCACATGGCAAATGCAAGTCATTAGTGAGCTTTGAGAGGGAATTAATCCTCTTCTTTGCCTCAAGCTTTTCACTTTAAATGTACATTAACCTGTCATATCTTCTAACTGAATCATAGATTTTTTTCTAATGTACATTTATCTCTATATAATATATAGTAAAATATGTATACATGAAATACGTGGTCTTCTTGGAAGTCTACTTGCCCTCTTCATGGCAGATGACTTAGAATTTAGATCCTTGTCTCCTGGGAGGGTCTTGGCTAGCTCATCATGCTAGTGCTGGCCTTGGCTATTATTTTTATTCCACTTGACTTTTTTAAGGTTATCAGTTAAACACCAATTGTCTCATTTCTTTACAAATAAGAACCCCTACATTTTTGACACTACAAACCATAGATGAAGGGTTGTGTTGTTGTAAAAATATGACACTCTTCTCTATACCACCACTCTAACCTGCCTTTGTCTTGGGGCTGATTAACTGGTTTTCTACACAGTGGCTGACCCTTGTTGCCCTGTCATTAGACTTTGGAAGAAAGGAAAAGAATGCCCTAAGGAGAACACCCTCACAACTCAGAGGTCTGCCAGTTTATTCTGTAACTCAGGGAGCCCTCCTGAGGCTTTCAGACAAAATATTAAATTGAGCATCAAAAAGGAAAAAAGTCTTCTCCTGCCTAAATCACAGAACACATAATATGATTGCTGTATTTTTGCTTTTTTTTTTTCTTTTATGGAGAGGAGGTAATTGAGGCAAAGTATTATAATAAAATAGTGCAATTATGTAATAACATAATGTTTCATAGTAGAAAGATCAAATAAGTCAGACATAGCTGGGGACCACTTCTATCTTTCTACTTATAGTTAGTCTTGTAGGCAGAAACAGGTCAGAAGGAATTCACCAGATCCTTTTTTCCTCAAGTATATTGATATTCATATAAACAGAATGCATTTTAGCTGGATTTGTTTGTTCCCTTATCAACAACTGTAAATCTAATGACTTGATGTTTTTCATACCAGAGTGAAAATTACAGAGGCCAAAAAGTGAATTACAGCTGTACCTCTTTCATTATAATGTCTTTTGTTAAGATGTTTTTCATTATTCAAATAATTATCTCCATCTTCTAAAGTTATATTCTTTGGAAAGCATTTTTAAACAAACATGCTGTGTAACAGTTAAAATAATGGAGACCACTCTTAACTCTTTCATGTACCAGAAGGCTGACTAAATTGAATATTATCAATATATAATATTGCCATCAGAAATTGATTGGATTTCTTAAGATGTAGATGTTTTTGATGTTTATCATACAGTTTAACCACCTTAACCTAAAAAACTTTGCCATCATCTTTCTTCTTAAAAACATACAGTAAATTTGAACAAGTGTCGACAGTAAAAGAACAACAGCAACAAAGGAAGGGTCTGGGTGCCGTGGCTCATGCCCATAATCCTGGTACTTTGGGAGGCCAACGTAGGCAAATCACTTCAGTCCAGCAGTTCAAGACCAGCCTGGGAAACATAGTGAGACCCTGGTCTCTACAAAAAACAAAAACGTTAGCCAGACATGATGCTATAGTTCCAGCTACTCAGGAGGCTGAGCTGAGAGAATCTCTTGAGCCCAGGCGGTCAAAGCTGCAGGGAGCCATGATCCAGCCACTGCACTCCAGCCTCGGTAACAGAGAGACCCTGTCTGAAAAATTAGAAAGAAAGAAAGAAAGAAAAAACCCAATTTGCTATCATGGTAAATTTTTTGATGTCTTTCTTTTAAGAAAGAGTTCTATCATAAAAAAGAAGAATTACTGGAAACAATGCAGTACCGGAAAGGAATAAGAATGAAGAAAGGCACAACATCGTCTCTAAGTGCTAGCACTTGCAATTGCATAATTGCAAAAGAGAATGTCTATAAATAAACCCTTTGTGAGTGTAAAACAAGAATGCTCTTATGTAATGAATTAAATTTAAATTGGATGAAAACATTTTGTTGAAGTAGAATTTACTCAATGCTTTGTTTCTCAGATATCAGGGTTTAATCTCAGGAGCACTTTTCATGAATGGTAAAAATAGCTCTCCTAAGTCCCTTACTCCTTTATGGTTCGATTTTTGTGATTGTACGTTACAGTTTTTATCCAGTTTTGTTTATCTTTTTAACCATTGACAACATTCCTCTCCATATGGCAAAATATTTCTGTTTAAATTGAAAAACTGAAGGGGATAAAAGGATTCCATAAACCCCTCACACCTCACTAACCCTACATACCTAAATGCACCTGACTTTCCTCCTCCCAACTGCAGTCCAGATTCCTTCAGGTGAGGAGTGAGGGAATGTATCAAATATGTTTCTTTCAGCAGACACAAACCACAAGTAAACTTGCTTCTTCCCTGTTTTTACTCATTCTAATCATAGATATGTTAAACAATACCTAGAGTTTTCTCTTAACTCAGGACTTTTTGAAAACATCAAAAGCTACATTGAGAATGACCAAAACCCACATTGCTGAAGGATATATATGTATATTATATATATGTACATATATACCATATATATGTGTATATATCTATATAAATTGATAATTTCTTATATCTGTCTCCATCTATCTATACACACATGCATACATTCACGTATATTTACAATCCGAAGAAAGGAATTGGTGGCAGATTCTAAATGTAGCAATTGTCTTGACTTTCAGATATTTATGGGGCACTTAACATAATAGTAAAATTATCCCTTTTGCTTAAAGCTAGCACCAATGACTTTACAAGTTTATAGCAATGACAAATGCTTTGTCTATATAGCAAATTATTAGCATGCTTATAATTGGATTCATCAAAATATTTAATTAGTTTATACTGTATCCATTTAAGTGTTAAAAAATTTAAGCTGGAAACTTTGGATGGTCTCAATGCCACATCATTTTGTATCAACCCTAATTACAAAAACATAATTATTTAATGTGTTAAAAAAATTCTGTGGCAATAAAATGTACTTCTGTGAGTTGGAATTTGCTTTTCAGTTTGGATATTTAACTTTCAAATCCACATGCATTAGGGGAAAGTAGGAGAGTCCTCTTTGGTTCACGTAGATTTGTTGCTTTGTCTCTTCTGCTCTGCCTAATCTGTGTGCTGCGTTTTATGCTGCAGACATCAATACTTCCTCTTCTGAAATGGAAGAAAGGTTTAAAGCTTCTTGTTGCTAAATGAACCTTTTTTTCTTGGCATCTGAAAATGGCACCTGCCTCTGGCTATAAAACAAATATATAAGTAAGGAAATTTTCACTGACTACCATTAAATATTTTCTTTGGTGTAATTCATTTACCTCTACTCCCAGTGCAGCCAGCTCAATTCCTAACTAATGATTTCATATCTAGTATTTTGTAGGTTACCTAATTAACTTACTGATTTTATGGGAATGCATTCACTTCACATATAATACAAAATATCCTCATTATTCAACTTCTTTTCTCTTTATTTCATTAGTGGGCAGCAGACTTTATAATTATATGATGAATATTTGTATGCTGTGTGTATATATATATGTGTGCATATATATGTACATACATGTGTGTATATATACACACTGTACCAATATTCATATATGTGCATGTACATAAACACGTTACATATATACACTATACAAATATTTATATATGTATATGTCCATATATACATATATGTACATATATGTACATGTCACACCCATATAGGTATACACCACATATATACATGTATGTGTATATATGCACACATGTATATGTACATACATGTATACATGTATGTATATACCATATTTGCACATGTATTTATGTATATGTATGTATATGTATGGTATGCATGTACATATATATACACACATCATACAAATATTCATGCAAAAGTATACAAATATAACTTTATCTACTGTAGTTGCCTCGACTAGAGAAAATAGCTTAAATTATTGTCAGAAAGTCTAATGCATTCTTCCAATCTATTCATTCTCTATCTGTAGCATTATCCATAAATGGTTGGCTTTAGGGTTCTCTAGGGTTACCAAGGAACAGTTCTTTGAAGAATGTCCTGCAAAGCATATATATATATATATATAGATATATATAGATATATATATATGCTATTTGCATATAAATATATATTTATATGCAAAAACTGTATATAAAACTTTATCATATTTTATTTAATCAACAGCAACATTCTTACTGTGGTGGCTAGTTTTCTGCGTCAACTTGACGGGGCTAGGGGATGCCCAAATAGCTGGTAAAACTTTATGTTTAGGCGTGTCTGAGTGTTTCCAGAAGAGATTATTGGCATCTGAAAATGGCAGACTTAAATTAGTAGACTGGGTAAAGATGTCACTCTCTCCAAGGTGGGCATCACCCACTTTGATGAAGGCCCAGATAGAACAAAATGGTAAAGGAAGAGTAAACTCTCTCTTTTCTTGAGCTGGGATATCTATCTTCTCCTGCCCCTCTTCTGTTTCTAGGATTTTCAGATTCCAGTATTTACAACAGCAATCTCTCCCAACCCTGTCTCTCAAGTGTTGAAACTCTACTGGAAATTACACCACTGGTGGTTCTGAGGTCTTAGGATTCAGACTGAATTACATCACTCACTTTCCTGGTTATCTAGCTTGCAGACAGCAGATGGTAGGACTTCTTTGTCTCCATAATTGCATGAGCCAATTCCAATAATCAGTTTTTCAGTTTCTCTCTCTCTCTCTCTCTCTCTTTCTCTCCCTCTCTCTCTCCAATCTCCTATTGGTTCTATTTCCCTGGAGCACCCTGACTAACACACTTACCTACAAAATGATTATTTTGTGTCTACTCTTTACAAAGCATGGTAGTAAACGGCAGATTCCAAGTTCAATCTTTCAAGTTCCTTATCCTAGAACTAGTTTCAGACCTTAACAAATTCTAGGGGAAATCAAAAGAACGAAAGAATCCCATGGGATGAGATAACCAGAAAGACTATAAAGATGAAATGAGTTTTGGTTTGCATTGTGAAGAAAAGATATATTTTAGCTAAGCACGGAGAAGAATGAGGGACATTATGGAAAAGATAGAAAGTGTAAGCAAACACTAAAATCGGGATTTATGCAGAATATTCCTAGAAACATTACATTAAACAGTTTTCCTCAAAGAAGTTACTTGATTAGGGAAATGGTAGGAAGTTTATAAATCTAAACGGTTGTAAGGAATTTAAATTTTTGTCATGGAGGCAGATTTTTGTCTTGAGATCATTGACTATTTTGATAGAATAAAATATTATATATACAATTTCTTAATCATTAATCTTTTTCTCAACTAATAGAAGTACCTTGCTTATATGATCAGGGTTTTGAAAAAACTAATATTTCTATGCCTCTACATTATGTTGTACAGTTATCATTCACTTAATATTTTCATTCTTTTTTTTTTCAGAGGTAATATCTCTAAACATCATATTATTTGTCCTTTGTCAATTTGCAGACCTCATAAAAACTATAATTCATTTGGTAAAGAATAAAGGGAAAATAAGTATCTCTTTTCTACATTAAGAATGACACATTAACTTTAACAAATGAGAGTTTACAATCACTGGTATTACATTATTTAATATATTAACTTTCACTTCCATGAGAATTTTCTTTCTCAGAGACTAAATGGATCTTTCAATAGCATAAGGGAAAGAAACACAAGCGGCTCGAAGTATGATCTTTGGCTCTTCACCTAGCTGTGACCACTCATCAAAATTTCATGTGCAGTCTCCAAAGTCATTTGGAGTTCACTAAATCAAATTACCTCTCATATTACCCCGTTGCCTATCCTAACATGTTGTTATCCCTGCAAACATGGCATGATCACATTTCCTATTGTCATACTTGTCTGGAGAGAGATTATATTCAATTCCTTCATCAATTGGCACAAATTAACATAATAAATGGCAGATCCCTCTTTATGATCATGGGTTAATGTTACATTAGCCAGCATTTTTCTTCTTTTTATCCAGATGTCAAGTAACCTATATAGTTGCTTTAATATTTAATAAATTGAGATATTCTTTCATTTTCTTTTGGAGTCTTAGTCTGAGAGATTTCTTCTTTCTATCCCTAAAGTTGCAATAATAGTCTAAAATATCTTACTACCAAAAAAGGATAATTCCCTAAACAGGTAGTAACATTTACAGTTTAACAGATTTTCTTTTTTCCTTCTAAAGTGACTAATCTTTAATTGGCAAATGCCCGTTAGGTATTACTTGGGAAATTTTAGTACTACACTTATCCAATGCAGTAATGTGTCATTTGTAGCATCTTCCTTGGCTATTATGTATAATCCCATTTCAGAAAGTGCATTCAGTCTTTTTGTTTCATTAAATGTCTACCTTGCTTGTAGCATGCTTGATGTGAGGATATTGAATACTCACCACAATTTTTAATTTCTGATTTATCTACCCAGTAGCCTGTAATTATGGTTTTGACTCTTTTTGACCCAGAAAGGCTGCAATGTTTATTAAGAAACTATATGTTCTCGCTAAGCTTTATTTTGTCATTTATTTTAGTAGTGCATTAATAATGGTGAAATACGCCTACCTTGATTTCCTATTTGCAAATAATCTTTATCTGTAATTAGTTTATATTTACTATTATTACATATGAAACAATACAGCCAGGAATGAAACAAGTATCTAATATATCACAGTGCAATCCTAAAATGCCCTTTGGTGATAAAAACAACTCTAAGATAATAATAACAGAATTAATAAGAGTTGACATGTATTGAAAGATTAGTAGGTTGCAGATACTGAATTAAGCACTTTGTAAATACCATCTCATTGACTCTTCAAAACAACTTTAGGGTAGGGAATACAACTGTTCCCAGTTTTCGGTGAAGGAACTTAGAAGCTAGTAAATGGTAGAATGTGAAAATAATTCCATGCTGGTTGACTTAGAAAATGGTTACTTACCAATTAATAATGTTAACTTTTTAATTAACTTGCAAATTAACTTATAATATTAGCCAATAAAGCAATCAAGTTGTAAGGTTTGAAATTCAAGTTGTTTCCAAAGGAAAAAATTGAAAGTTTTGTTGTTGTTGTTGTTGTTGTTGTTGTTGTTGGGCACAGATTCTCACTCTGTTACCCAGGCTGGAGTGTAGTGACCAGATCTCTGCTCACTGAAACCTTTGCCTCCTGAATTCAAGAGATTCTTCTGCCTCAGCCTTCTGAGTAGCTAGGACTACAGGCATGCACCAACATGCCTGGCTAAATTTTTGTATTTTTAGTAGAGATGAGTTTCACCATGTTGTCTGGGCTGGTCTTAAACTCCTCACCTCAAGTGATCCACCTGCCTCACCCCCAAAACTGCTGGGATTACAGGCGTGAGCCACTGCGCCCAGCTAGTCTTTTTTTTTTTTTTTTTTAATTAATATTAATTATCAGGCCGGGTGCGGTGGCTCAAGCTTGTAATCCCAGCACTTTGGGAGGCCGAGGCGGGTGGATCACGAGGTCAAGAGATCAAGACCATCCTGGTCAACATGGTGAAACCCCGTCTCTACTAAAAATACTAAAAATTAGCTGGGCATGGTGGCGCGTGCCTGTAATCCCAGCTACTCAGGAGGCTGAGGCAGGAGAATTGCCTGAACCCAGGAGGCGGAGGTTGCGGTGAGCCGAGATCGGGCCATTGCACTCCAGCCTGGGTAACAAGAGCGAAACTCCGTCTCAAAAAAAAAAAAAAAAAAAAAAAATTAATAATCTTACCATCTTTAGGAACAAATACTTCCCATTATCTGGCAGAAAGGAAAAATGTTAATCTGGTGGTCCTGTAGAATTTATAGTTCCTTAATAAGAAAATAACTGACCTTGACTGGATGTCCATTAAGGTCACTGATAACAAATGGGCCTGTCACACAGGGATAGAGAAAAGTGGGAGGCATGTGTCGGGGAGAACATGGAGTAGCCAGAGACAGCAAATAACAAGTGTAGGCAAAGATACATTGCTGGTCTGGTCTCTCCTCCTTGCTCTTCAAAAGCACTTTATGTGTTGGTGACAGAGCCTTTTGCCATTGAGCTTGAGAAGATAGGAGACACAGAGAGATACTGCCTATTGCTTCTCTTCATTATAAACTTCAGATCTGCCTCTGCCCAAACCCAGCTAGCATCATAGTTCTTTCAAGTAGTCTTTTCTTCTTAACATGATTTTACATTAAATGATTTAAAGCGGATCACTAATTGATTAAAATTGACCATAACATTTTTTGGAATTCCTCGAAAATATTTCTTAGGTCTCAGGAAGAGAAAATTACACATTAAGAAAACTGAATAATGAAAGACAGACAGAGCATCTCTCAAATAAGCAAGTATCACATGACAATAAGTTTAAAAAGTGTTTACCTTTCAGGCAAAGATGATCTAACTAACTTGATTAGATATTAAGTAGAAAAACCAGTTACAATCCTTTTAGTTATAACAACCAGTAATTATTGCTTTAGCTTTATGTGATGTTAAAACATCTCAGAATTTTAAAGAAATATCTTAAGAGTTATAGTAGGAAGTGACAAGTCTAACAGAGGCTTACAAACTGTCATACAGTATTTCAGGATATTTGTAATGGAGAGGGAGAATATGTTTTCAAATGGAATCTTTAGAATAGAAAATATAATTTAAATTAATACCAATATATGACACATTTAAAAATTCATGATTTAAACTCTCTTTTAAGTTGGTTTCTATTTATTTGTCTTTAAAAAGTTTAAATAAACCTCAAAAGATATAAACTGACCCATTCATCACATTACTGACCCATTCATCATATTACAAAAGTGTGCAATAATATATGAAGCTAGAATATAGGTCCCAGTGAACATTTTGCTTTCTAATATTTATGGGTTTGTAGAAAACATTATTTGTATGAAGTCCAGTAGGTGTCTTCCTGAGATAATATCTTATTCAACAAACAAAATTTAAGTTATTACTTGTTTGATATGGCACCAAAGTCCATCCAAGATTGCTAAATGTACTTATAGTAAGTTAATATGAATAAATTAAAATATAAAAGAATTAACATGAGAGGAGACATGAGAAGAAAGTAAAAATTTTTTTCTGTTGACTAATAAATGTCAGAGAGTTGAAAGAAAAAAAGAAAGAATAAAGCTATCTAGTGTGAGACTTGTGTGGTAAATGACTTTTAAAAATGTAGAGAGACAGGAAGAGAAATGATCCCACTATTATTTGGAAGAAAATGTAAAGGGCTTCACATTACAGAGCTGGGATGAAATGGACTCTTTCTTGATGGCTATTGAGAATGATTGTGGTTGACCCTATTTAGCCTTGGCACTCATTACCTAAGAACTGTGTACACACATAAGAACTTCAGAGAGGAGCAATGAATAAGATTATGGGAAGGTGGATAAAGGGAATGATTCAAAACAAGGTTCAAAGCACTAAAAATTTTTGCAAGTTCTAAGGGACAAAAAGTTAGAAAATGGTAATAGACTACAAATAAATAGCAAGTAGAAACAGTAATTACTGAACACATTTGAAGGAGATAATAGGATGAAATTAAATTTAAGGTGAAAAGTGTGTGTGGCAAAAATCCCTTTATATGAAATATACAGCAGACAAAATATATAACTTCATAAGAAAATCTAACTTATACTTCAAGTCTCCGTGAACTCACATTCTAGGGGACAAACTGGGATTAACACCAGAGGTTCCAGATCCAAAAAGCAGGTCTATCAACGTTATGAAATATAGAGTTAAACTGTAGCTGCTGTTTGAATGAATTGGATCTCCTAGGCTGCCATTGATAACCAGGATACAAGGACAAAAGCATATCCAGGATTTCTGCTTGGTCAGCTGGACAGCGGCAGAACGCGCTAAGGAGGTAGTGATACAAATAAATTGGTTAAACCAGGATGGAGTAGAGACTGAAAAGCTAGGAAGGAAGCTGAGAACATGTGTGTTGTGTTGTTGGATAATTGGATATCCTATCAAAATTGGGTGATTATCAAAAGGCTACATGCGGCCACTAAATTGGGTTGTAAATATTTAGAAAGGAAGAGGTTTGTTGGGAGAAATGGTATAGGAAATCGCTATAAGAGGTCTGGCATACTCAAATCTATATAGCCAATAGTAAAGTGGTGCAAATTAAAGAAATGAACTCTTTATTGATTCTAATGAAAAAAAGAAGGGGCCCAGCATGGTGGCTCATTCCTGAAATCTCAGCACTTTGGGAGGCCGAGGTGGTAGATCAACTGAGGTGAGGAGTTCAAGACAAGCCTGATCAACGTGGTGAAACATCATTTCTAAGAAAAATACAAAAATTAGCTGGGCATGGCAGTGGGTGCCTGTAATCTCAGCTACTTGGGAGGCTGAGGCAGGAGAATTGCCTGAACCCGGGAGGCGGAGGTTGCAGTAAGTCGAGATTGTGCCATTGCACTACAGCATGGGCAACGAGAGAAACTCTTTCTCAAAAAAAAGGAAAGAAGAAATTGTGTTTCCGATTTGGGCATCTATTGTCTTCTGCTACATATTATGATGTTTCATTATATAGGTTCTTAAGATATATAATATAATAATATAAGACATATAAGGTGTATAATGTATATAACTCTTCAGGGAATCATTTACCTATGGTAACTTCTCACCTTCTAAGGAAGAAAAACGAAGATGTGCAGAAATCTCATCTGCAGCTTTCTCCTCTTGCCTTGAGAAAATTTTCAATGATAACTGAAATCTGCATTTGAAACAGGGAATTTGTATTTTGTTCCTAAAATTCTTTTTTGCTCTTTTGCTCTGTGGTCCTATTCTTTAATTGGGCCAGTGATCAAGAAAGGTGCAATTTAAGATGATATATTGGTTTCATGATTTAGACATACCCTCTACTTAAACCCTGGAGAATGGGCGTGGATAAAAGGCATAGAAATTAGAAAGTGATCAATCGAATTTCTCTTATTTTTAGACAAAGTATCTACATTGAATCCTCTTTCCATCAACATAGAAAATAGAACTAAAAAGATAATTTAGCAAGGTTACATGAGTCCTCATAAAAATCAGTGGCATTTATATTCAAAAGTAATAACTCATTTAAAATATACTAGAACATTTTCTATTCACAATAATAACAAAAATCTATAAGCTGTGTAGAAAGAAATCAAACATATGTTGTAACTAACTTACAAACTAATTAGAACATATAAGGAGACCAAAATATTAAAAATAATTTAAATGGGAAGGCCAAAAGATATAATCAAAATATACATTATTCCCCAAATTAACCTAAAATTTGATTTCTAATCAAAACCTAAACTGTTGTTTGGAAACTTACAAACTGATCCTGAAATTTCAGTTAAGGAATTTATATAATTCCTTAAGTGGAAATCTCTGACCTTGACTGGATATTCATTAAGGTCACTGATAACAAATGTGCCTGTCACATTGGGATTGAGAAAGTAGGCAGCTTGTGTCGAAGAGAACATGGAATAGCCAGAGACAGCAAATAAGTGTAGGAAAAGATACATTGCTTATTTGGTCTCTTCTTGTTCTTCTGAAGTATTTTATGTGTTGGTGACAGTGCCCTTTGCATTGAGCTTGAGAAGATAGGAGACACAAAGAGATATTACTTATGTTCTTTAAATCTAAATTATGCCAAGGTGGTTGATTGGGTTTATCATTTCATCTTTACTAATTATTTCTGTTTCATATTCTACCAAAAACTCAAAGATGGATGCCAATATCTGCAACTATATTTGTTGATTTGTCTATTCCTTTCTTTAGTTTTGGAAATTGTTACAATGTGTAGTCTAAAGTTAGGTTATTAGGTATATAAAATGTTGCCTTGGTGAATTGATCCTTTTATTATTAGTAAATATTCTACTGTATTTCTAGTGTACTGTTTGTTTTGATGATTTTTATTTACTTATTTTTGAATGCTCTTATGCCATTTTTCTTATGTTTAAGGTTGCATTTTAAGTCTTTTTTTAATTAATAATATACTCTGTTTTATTATACTGAAAAACTGAATGTGTTTCTGCTTTTCATACATTTTAGTTGTGCTTTATCCGAATATAATTTGATTTGGGCTTCATATGTATGTACCTTCACTGAGGTTATAAGAAAACGTGGCCCCTGACTGAAAAACAAACAACAATAAAGATATTCTGTTAAGGAGAAAGAGTTTGTCTTCATCATGTGCCAAAAGGTGTAGGATTCCTCCTCCAAAGCTGGACTTTTGTACACATAGTATATGTTCCTTTATGACAAGAAGTGTGTAGAAAATCTCAATGTTTCCATTTGAGTTGATGAACACTCACAGGCAGCATGAACGTTAACCATTGTTTTTCCTGCTTTAACTTTGATTCAAAATTTTAGTGCAAAGCTAAAAATAGTTATTACATCATGTTTAGTCTAGAAAACTGAAGGAAAAATGTTTCTATGGATCTGACCTAAGTTATCTTCTTTTTTTTTTTTTTTTTTTTTTTTTTTGAGATGTGGTCTCATTCTGTAGCTGAAGCTGGAGTGCAGCAGCGGGATCTCAGCTCACTCTAACCTCTGCCTTCCGGATTAAAGTGATTCTCCTGCCTCAGCCTCCCAAATAGCTAGGATTACAGGGGTGTGCCACCACTCCTGCTATTTTTTTTTTTTAATAGAGACAGGGTTTCATCTCTGTTTAAAAAAAGACGTTTCCCCAAGCTGGTCTTGAAATTTTGGACTCAAGCAATCCTCCAAAGTGCTTGGATTATAAGTGTGAGCTACCTCACCTGGCCAGATATCTTTTTAATTCATTTGGCCTGTGATTATGTCTTCTCTTTCCTTATAGCCAGGTTCCCACCACTTCCACTTTATCAGAACATTCTGCAATCTACTGTCTTCTCATTCTTTTTGTCTTAAATATATTTTTTATTTTAGAGTAAAGTTATATTTACAACAAATTTGAGAAGATAGTATAGAGTTCCTATATAACCATCACTCTTTTCTCCTATTATCCTCTTTCGTTAGTATGGCATATTTGTCATAATAAACTCCTATTGATACATTATTAACTAAAATCTATAGTTTTCCATTTTTTCTTAATTTGCTCTTATTATCCAATTTCAGTTCCAGAATTCTAAACAGGGCAGCACATTACATTTAACAGTCACATCTTCTTAGGTGACTCTTGACTGTGACAGTTTCTCAGACTTTTCTTGTTTTTGATGACCTTCACAGTTTCAAGGATCACTGGTCAGTTATTTTGCAGAATGTCTTTAGTTGGGTTTTGTTTAAAGTTTTACTTATGATTAGGCTGGAGTTACAGGTTTCTGGTAGGAAGACTGCTGAAGATATGGGTCATTTTTATTACACAAAATCAGAAGTATATATTATCAACAAAATTTATCAATACTGAATAATGTGACCTTGGTCACATTCTTGAGATGGTACTTCTCAAGTTTCTTCACTGCAAAGTCCTCCCCTCCTCACCATTCCCATACTGGGTTCTTTAGAATGAAGTCACTATGTGCAGCCCACATTTAAGGAATGGGGAGGTGTTCTCTACCTCCATTAGGGCAGAGTACCTATATAAATTGATTGGAATTTCCTACATGAAAAACTTGTCTCCTATCTCCCCTATTTACTTATTTATGCAATTATTTGTTTACATTAATATGAACTCCTGAATATTTGTTTTATGCTACTTTAGTGTTCGAATTGTTTCAGCCTTGGCATACAGATCTCTTTTATTTGGGTCTTATTTTCCTTTGAAACTCCTGGTCTTTGTAGGTTTTTTGTTGTTGCTTGTCTTTGTAGGTTTTTTGTTGTTGCTTGATTGGGGTTTTTTGCTGGAGCTTTTGGTTTTTGTCTTTGTTTTGGCACTTCTGTACCTTCTGCCAATCTCATGCTCTACTTCCACACCAGGCTACAGCAATTAGTCAGAACTACCATCGATATGTTCCAGCCAGTTTACAGCTCTAAAATGTTTTACTCCAGGTAAGAAGTTATGATCTTGACTATTTTTCGCTGGAAGACTTTGACTTTCCACATTTTGGGATGGATTTGCACTGCCACCTCAGTACTCTGATGAGTCCAAGAAAAATAATAGCTGTTCACTTTGTCCAGCTATTTAAGAGTGAGAGTGCTGACTTCTAAGCTCTTCCTCTGTTGGTACTAAACTTGGAAGTTCATATATCTTTTGCTTAACATGTTTATTTTCAACTAGTCTCTGACTTTAAAAAAAAGTGTTTTGGTTCTTGCTTTTTAACCAGTATGATAATCACTGACTTGTGTTTAGTCCATCCCCTTAAATGTAGTGATCACTATGGTTGGGTTTAATGCTTTCATCATGCTATGTGTTTTATATTCATCTCACGTGTCCTTCAGTCCCTATTTGATTCTTCTCTCTTCTTTATTAGTCTGGCTAATAGTGCTTCCTTTCCTGACTTCTTTTGTGTAAAGTGCTTGTTTTCACAGTATACATCTCCTGTTTCAACTTTGGATTTATACCACCTTGTGTTATACATGTCTTTCTCTAGTAATGTACACTTTTCAATTTCCCTTCAAGTAATATACTACTTCACAAACAGAGTAAAGACTTTACAACAGTGTATCTCTTCTTTTTCTTTAAATGCCATAGATTCTACAATACATAGTTATACATTATTTGTAATAGTTTAGAGTAAGTTAAAGAAATTTAAATATCTATCTCTATATAAATGTTATATTTAGATACATATATAATATTTTCCTCTCTATATATATTCTTTTTGGGGGGCATTTGGTTTGCCAGTATGTTCTTGAGGATTTTCGCATCAATGTTCATCATGGATATTGGCCTGAAATTTTATTTTTTAGTTGTGTTTCAGCCACGTTTTGGTATCAGGATGGTGTTGGTCTCATACAATGAGTCAGGAAGGATTCCCTCTTTTTGCATTGTTTGGACTAGTTTCATAAGGAATGGTACCAGCTCCTCTTTGTACCTGTGGTAGAATTTGGCTGTGAAACTATCTGCTCCTGGACTTTTTTTGGTTGGTAGGCTATTAATTACTGCCTCAATTTTAGACCTTGTTATTTGTCTATTCAGGGATTCAACTTCTTCCTGGTTTAGTCTTAGGAGGGTATAAGTGTCCAGGAATTTGTCCATTTCTTCTAGATTAACTGGTTTATTTGCATACAGGTATTTGTAGTATTCTCTGATGGTAGTTTGTATTTCTGTGGGATCAGTGGTGATATCCCTCTTATCATTTTTTTTTTTTTTGCATCTATTTGATTCTTCTCTCTTCTTTATTAGTCTGGCTAGCAGTCTATCTATTTTGATGATTTTTCAAAAAAACAGCTCCTGGATTTATTAATTTTTTGAGTGGTTTTTTTTGTGTCTCTATCTCCTTCAGTTCTGTGCTGATCGTAGTTATTTCTTGTCATCTGCTAGATTTTGAATTTGTTTGCTCTTGCTCTTCTAGTTCTTTTCATCGTGACGTTAGGGCGTAGATTTTAGATCTTCCCTAGTTTTTCATGTGTGCATTTAGTGCTATAAATTTCTCTCTAAACACTACTTTAAATGTGTCCTAGAGATTCTGAAACATGGTGTCTTTGTTCTCATTGGTTTCGAAGAACATCTTTATTTCTGCCTTCAGTTTATTATTTATCCAATAGTCATTCAGGAGCAAGTTGTTCAGTTTCTATGTAGTTGTGTGGTTTTGAGTGAGTTTCTTAATCCTGAGTTCTAATTTGATTGCACTGTGATCTGAGAGACTGTTATGATTTCCATTCTTTTGCATTTTCTGAGGAGTATGTTACTTCCAATTATGTGGTCAATTTTAGAATAAGTGCAATGTGGTGCTAAGAAGAATGTATATTATGTTGGTTTGGGGTGGAGAGTTCTGTAGATGTCTATTAGGTCCTCTTGGTCCAGATCTGAGTTCAAGTCCTGGAGTGCCTTGTTAATTGTATGTCTTGTTGATCTGTCTAATATTGATAATGGGGCGTTACAGTCTCCCACTATTATTATGTGTCTAAGTCTCTTTGTAGGTCATTAAGAACTCTTTCTACTGATCTTTATTCTTAGGATACTCCAATTTCTTCTAGTATTGTTTGGCTTCAGGCTGAAAAACTTCTTAGTGCAGGTCTCCTGGGAACAGATTTTTTTGTTATCTTTTTGTCAGTTCACAAAATATCCATTTGGAGTGGATATTTTTACTAGGTATAGAGTCCTAGGTTCATATTGTATTTGCTTTCAGTTTTATGTTAGAAGAACCCTTACTCTAGTACATAATGTGTCTTTTTTCCCCTGTCTGCTTTTAAAACTTGCTCTTTATCTTTAGTTTTCAGTAGAGCGACTATCTGTGCCCAGGGATTTTTATTGTATTTGTCCAAGTTGAGGAATTAGACAAGGTTCTTAGATTTGTGGGTTGAGATCTTTCATTAATTTTGAAGGTTCCCAACCATTTCATCTTTACAAACTTCTTCTAACCCATGATTTCTCTCCTTTCCTTCCAGGATTACAAATATGCCTCTGAAAGACAAATTGATATTTCCACACGAATCACAGACTTTTTTTTTTCTCTTGGTTTTAACTAGTTTTTTCTCTTTTTTCTCAATTTGCATGTACTCTAATAGACTCTATTGACTCTATTGATATATTGATTCCATATTCTGCTCTGCTCCATCTGTTGTTAAATATAATAGATTCATTTTTGATAACAGATTTTGCTTTTAATTTCTACAATTCCATTTGGTTCTTCTATGTATTTTCCATATGCCATCATGCATGTGTCCACCATTTCCTATAGATACATTAGTTTCCTTATTATCTAATATTGTCAGACAATTGCATCATCAAGCCATCTATGTTTTGTCTGTTGACGTATTTCTTCTTTGACTAATTAGTCACTTCTTTAACAGTGGAAACTGAATTATGTAGTGTTTACCTCCAGAAAATATATGACATTTGCTTTCAGTCTGCCAGAGATGGAAGCTGGATCAATCTGGTATGTAGTTAACCTGAGAACAGGCATTGCTACAGCTTTAGTTCACCCCTGACTTAAACTATGAGATTGTAATCAGGGCTTTTCCTTCCGGAGAACAAAAAATATGAGTTGCAGTGAGATTCTGGGGGTTTCTTATGCTTTATAGATAATCCGTCAGGTAGTCAAACTGTATCATATCTCTCTTAGATTAGATGCCAGCTTTCTGGGCCATTGCGGCATTGCCTCTGCTTTCCAGTCCTACCTCAAATTTTCTTTGCCTTGGAAAATCTGTCTTTTCTGATGTAATGCTGTCTTGCTCCAGCATTGACAGTGGCTGCATTATATTCCTGAAGTGTTTTAGAATGGATTATCTCAGCTTTCCTGCTGGTCTCTTGGAGTTAAAAGCCTAGAGTATCTCAAAGAGTTTATCTCATGCAGAGCTCTATGCATATGACTGACAGTATGATAAGTATTTTACATCTAATATATGCCTTGATTTTTAGATATACTGTATTTGGTAGGTGTTAGCAAAATTTTACACTGGAGTAACTGAAGGCCCACATAGGTAAAGTAACTAGAATTGAAATGTAACATATACATGACCCCTTGTGTTTTTTTTTAAATCATAATTCAAGGTAAAACACTTAAGTTAAAAATGAACACTAGAACTAGAAATGAAAGAATGTTGTTGGTAAATTAACTCATGAAAATAAAGGCTAAAAAATAAAATGGTGACAGAAAATATAAATTCACGGAATCTAAAAGTTAATGGGAAATGGAAGAAAATCGATAAATCATGACACATTAAGTAGGTCTGAGAAAAAAACCATAAAAATAAAAGTATTAAAGTAGGCAAATAGAATAGGACAAGAAATGACAAATATAAAGTTGGAGAAATAAATATGTGTTTAGTATAAGAACAATTTATCATATTAAAAGGAATTTTAAAAAATTCAAATAGCAACAGGAAATTTGAAGAAATTAAGTTAAAAAGAACCAAAAGAATAAAATTATGACAAAGGAAATATATAAGACAATTCTATACAAAAAGAAGAAAAAATGAAAGGAGAAAGAGCTACAAGGGTTTGTGTTCATAAAACACGGTGGTTCAGAGCCAATCTACTGAAGTTTAGTGGCATGTTTTGACAACACGATGCTAGACACTGAGAGGTACTATAAAAGACAAAATTAGGAAGGCGTGATTTGGGGACTGTGTTAGGAAAAATAGGTTTTAATTTCTGTGTCATTAAAAAGGCACTGATGGGCCCAGCATGGTGGCTCATGCCTGTAATCCCAGCACTTTGGGAGGCCATGGACCACCTGAGGTCAGGAGTTCGAGACCAGCCTGGTCAACATGGTGAAATGCCATCTCTACTGAAAATACAAAACTTAGCCAGGTGTGGTGGCGTGCACCTGTAATCCCAGCTACCTGGGAGGCTGAGGCAGGAGAATTGCTGGAACCTGGGGGGCGGAGGCTGCAGTAAGCTGAGATCACACCACTGCCCTCCAGCCTGGGTGAAAGAGTGAGATTCCATAACAAAAAAAGAAAAAGCATTGATGAAAGATGATAATTTGAGCAAAGTTGAAGTAAGTTAGGGAGGCATCCAGACAAGATGTGCAAGCCTCATGTTCCAGCATAATGAGTGATTCAGGTACAGCATGGAGGTGAGTATGACCGTGCTGGAGTAATGAGGGGGAGAGTAGTGTAACATGAGAGAATGCAGGTAAGGATAGGTCAGGTTGTGCAATACCTTGCAGGCTTATAAGGCTTTGAAGTGAAAGGAGGAGCTGTGCAGAGTTTTCAGCAAAGAGGAGTGACACTATATGACTCATGTTTTAACAGTTTTGCATATTCTACAGATTGTATAGCTCATGAAATAGAGCTTTATTGCCTTATCATTTTCTTTTTCATATAACCTGTTTCAGATTCCTACGTAGCAGTCTGTGGTAAAGAAAAAGCATCATGATTCAACTCATAGTTATGTAACTCATGGAGCGGGCAAGAACTTATTGGGGCTTAAATATCTAGCTAACTATGTCCAAGAGAAGCAACAGACAACTTTCCAGACTCAAGTTCTTCCATATTTATGGAAAGAACAAGGCTAACTTGTCATCTTTTTATGTATGAAAAAATTGAGGTTTGGAGTATGAAGAAGAGTTTCTGACACTAAATCTGTATTTCTCCCAATTACAATATGCTGCCTCTCTGTAGCTTTGTAAAACAAGAAAATGATGATTTAGATCAGGCATCCCCAAACTTTTTACACAGGGGGCCAATTCACTGTCCCTCAGACCATTGGAGGGCTGTCACATACTGTGCTCCTCTCACTGACCACCAATGAAAGAGGTGCCCCTTCCTGAAGTGCGGCAGGGGGCCTTATAATTGGCTTCAGGGGGCCGCATGCGGCCCGCGGGCCGTAGTTTGGGGACACCTGATTTAAACTAAGCAACAACACATTTTATTTGGACAGGGCCAGATAGTAAATATTTTGAGATTTGCAGTGCATACAGTATGTTTTACAAGCACTCAACTCTGTTATATTGCAAGAGCAACCATACACAATACGTAAATGAATGGACTCAGCTGTGTTACAATAACTTTTAATTTATAAAAACAGACAGTGTGGTGAGTAAAATCTGGCCTATGGGCCATGGATTGCCAACCTTTGATTAAAATTATGCTGGTTGAGAGCAAAGGGGAGATTGTAAAACACAGTTGCCAGAAGTTATACTGATTCTTTTATGCTTAGTAGTTCCTGGGTGACATTGAACAGGAAAAAACTATGCAAATAAGAACATGAATATAATTAGCTTTCGATTACACCATATTCCTACATATAGCTCATCTGCTGCCTAACCAAGAATACCTTTGGGAGGAATTATAAGTTAGTCTTTTCTTACAAAATAGTAATTGGGAAAGTCCATCATAGATAGATGAAAATGACATATTTGTTTCTCAGAAATTTGTAAATGATTTGCTACATTTCCCAAGGCATTCGTGGCTTAAAATACAAGTTTGAGAAATAAATAAATATTGATAAAATTTGAAACAAAACATTAAAGTTTTAATATTTCTAGGTTACTACACCTAATGGCTTTTATTAATACAACATCTTTATTTTCTTACTTTCTGTGCAATGTATCTGTGAATTTTAAATATATTATATAAATGTTTATTTACATATTAAAAATATATATGATATAATTTATATATTATAATATATATTATTTCCATATTTATCTATAATGTAATGTATATATTATATTATATCTAAAAATATATGTATAATATATGTAATATTATATATGTATTTCCTAACCCTACTTTCAGATAGGAAAACTGAGCCACAATAAAGCTTAATAAATGCCAAAAACATAAGTCAATAACAGGCTTGAGTAAAGAATTCTAATCTCCTGATACCCAGATTAATGCGGTTTACATTTTCTCTAAATCAATATATCTGTAGGCCCAGACAAGTTTCCTAAAGCAATCATATAGGAATCCCAAGGTATGTCAGTTTCAGACAAGAATAATAATTTGCACGTGTGCATTTGAAATGAGGACATATCTACAATTTTCTAAAGCTGAAAACCTATCTTTGTAAAATACACATTTAGCACAGATGTTTCACATACCTAATTATTACTGGTTAGCATATTTAAGTAGTAAACAAGTTTGTCAGATATTTTCCTTGGCTGAATAACTTTAAAAGGGAAGATTGTCACTAAAGGAGATGATTAAAAGTCCCTAGTGGCCTTCTACCTCACATCCAAATGCAGGTAGGTTACCTGCTAGTTATTACTTAAATCTTTGCTGATAATTACTGACAAAATGACACAAGAAAGCCAGTCACTAGAAATACCCTTTGGCTAGCCCCCGATGGAGGGTTTATTTGAGTCAAGACACATTATCTATAATCACATATATCTATGTGATTATACTTATGATATTTTTGAAGGCTTGAACTGGGAGAAAAAAGGTTAGTTGGCTTTTTATGTTCCCTTAAAAATGAAAAAGCAATGTGTATTCCCGACTACATATATGTTATCACAGATAAATGAACTACTGATTCAGGTTTTTGTATTAAAACAAGTTTTGTTTAGGTAACACAAGTCTTATGAATACAAAATTCAGATTTAAAGAATTAGAAGCAGCATTTAGACTTTTTCTAATAAATGGATCTGTCAATTTGTCATGAAAAATGGTTGAAAATAGGTAGTTTGTTCCTGACCTGTAATGAACAGATAAAGGAAACAGAGAACCTCTACATGTATACTGGATAGTTTTGGGAAGTATGTGCTGCATTTCATATATTGGAAAATGTTTTCTATTTGCGTAGAGGCATGTGCCTTACCTTAAGAAATAATAACTAGTATTCTTAATGTCCAGATACAAAAGAAGTATTAAAGTATTTGTTACTATCATGTTGAATACTAAAAATTAATCAGTATTTGATTATCTGGTAATATTAACATTTGAATATAGGTCACACCCACTCAGACACACATGTACACACACAAACATACACACACACACACACACACACACTCCTCTGTTGTATCTTTAACTCACACATTATTGCATATCATTGCATATGTA
Organism: Saimiri boliviensis; assembly: GCF_048565385.1. Taxonomy (NCBI): domain Eukaryota; kingdom Metazoa; phylum Chordata; class Mammalia; order Primates; family Cebidae; genus Saimiri; species Saimiri boliviensis. Next base: position 203,361,250 of record NC_133449.1, read on the forward strand.
TGGGTTAATTAAAGATGCATTTTAAAAAATGTTGTAGCCATATGAGAAAGCTTGAATTCTATACAGAAAATGTTACAATATCATCTAATGGAGTATCCATTTATGATAATGTCCAATGGTGGTATCTATTTTAGGCTCCGACTTTGAGAAGGAAATAAATTTCCCATAAAGAGATAACTTTTCAAATAAGTCTTCTTTCATCACAGCTTATGGAATGCTCATCTTGGCAGAGGGAAAGCAAAGAAACAGAAATAAGGTGTTGAACAGCCAGGTTTGAAACTTTGAAATTTGCAGTCATGTATAGACACTTATATTAAAGTAATAATGCAAGAAGCTAAGGTTTTTATCAAGCATAGTAAAGGGACCATTTTGATAAAACTTCATGCTTAACACGCTGGTTTTGATAAAATGAATATGTCAAAATTTAGAACTTTAGAGTCATAGCCATTAACAACTTGAAATGAGAAACAAAAATCTTGGTGTAAGGCAATAATATTTTAGAATATTAAACATAGATCTGGATTGATAAAAAAAATTGATGCAAACAAAGCTTTGTTAGTCAAGATAACATAGAAATGTATTTTAGGATTCATTGCATAGTACTTGTAATTCTTGTATGTAAGCCTTTATGATAAAAAAGTACATTGCTCTCATTAGGGAGATATGATCAATATTTTTGAGTAAGTCCGTTTGTTGATTTTATAACATTCAATGAAACAAGCCACTTGGTATTGTTAAGTACCTCAAGCTGTACAGATTCTTTGATAACCAAAGTTTCTGATTCCAAGTTTAAAAAAAAATTGTCAAATAAATGTTAGCATCTTTTCTTCAGAATTCATTCATTAAGATCTTACTTCTCTTTAAGAGTATCACATATATGCTTAATTTTCATAAATATAGGTCATCAAGGCATTTATAAAATAATGATTTCATCAAATGTTTCAGAGCAAATTTGACAAACTGAAAAAGAAAAAAATGATATTTTTAGATATCACAACATTTTCTTTAAAATAAGAAAATTGACCTTTTTTTTTCAAATTTAACCAAAGTTGGAAAGCTGAAAATTCTGATATTCTAAAATATTGAGAAATTCCATATTTTTCAAATATTTTATTTCCTAAGATTCTGTTTCCTTTAGCAATAACATAAAAGAATGTATTTCAGTAGTGTTTGATCTTTTGAGAATTTTAAAGTTAGGTTTTGGAATATTAAACTACATTTTTAAATTTAATTTATGCATTTGACATGTAGCACCTGGAAATCATTGTAAAGAAGACTATTTTCTTTGCATATATAATGCATGTAAACCTCACTCTTAAATTCTTATAATTTGTTAAACTAAAAAAAATTCTTAAAGTGTTTTTACATGGCAGTAAAAGAATATACTTGAGGTATTTTGCTTTTGCTTTAAAATCTGACATCAATTTCTCAATGTTACATGCAGTAATACATTCTCAATTTAAATTAATAAAACATGTTGAGTCTATACAAGAAAAAATTAATCACTTGAAAAAGATGTAATGTATTTCTACACTGGGTATACCAGAACAAAAAAAGTTACTCTGAAAAAGAATTGATTTTGATGAAAAACTAAGCTCCTTTACAAAGTGATTCTGGATGAAAGAATTCAATATGTAACATGATGAAAAAGAAAGTGCCTGTGAGAGGGAGTCAATAGCCCTGACTTGGCCTGAGTCTCTCCTCTCCCTCACTGAGTGATCACAGGTAGCTCAGAATTCACATTTATGATCCTCTTACTAATGTGCCTTTCATAAAAAGTGATGCTTAAACTCATATAAGCATATATTCCACTGGCAGAACATTCATGATATTTATTCTATTACTCTAATCTTATATCCATATATAAATCCTTTAAAATAAATATATTTTAAAAGAATTAAAGCTCAGATTCTGGTATGAAATACATATAATTAAAAAGAGAGAAGATAACCTTACATAACATTGAATAATACAGGCAGGAGTTATATTATTTATCATAATTGTTTTTTATTATCAGAAGGGGCTGGGTGTTGTGTGAATGTCTACAATCCAAGCACTTTGGGAGGCTGAGGTGGGTGGAATTGCTTGAGGCCAGGAGTTCAAGAGAAACCTGGCCAACATAGTGAAACCATGTCTCCACTAAAAATACAAAAATTAGCGAGACATGGTGGTGCATACCTGTAATCCCAGCTACTCAGCAGACTGAGGCACAATAATTGTTTGAACTCAGGAGGCAGAGGTTGCAGTGAGCAGAGATGGTGCCACTTCAATCCAGCTTGGGTGACAGAGCAAGACTGTGTCTCAAAAAAAGAAAAGAAAAGAAAAAAATCTACATGCCAATTTGACTAAGCTTCAGAATGTCCCTTTAAAAAAATTGTTAGAAGGGACCCTTATATTTTAAGAGTGCAATTTCCATGTGTAAGGGAAATGGCTGTGGTTTAGTCGGGAGTAGGGCGAGGTGGCCTTCCAGTGCAGCATGACTCAGCAGGTTGGGAGAGCAGGCACACAACTCCCCAGGTTATGTAGCCACACCACATGAGGTGCATTAGGTAATCACCCATATGTGCTTTTGCTTGACCCAGAGTCACTATTGTCTTGTAAAAGGCATAATTACCCTGCTAATGCTGTGCATATGGCTTGCTTGCACCTATGGCTTGCCTGCACCCAGGCTCACTCATGCCAGAGAAAGAGTAAAAGCCATGTTGAAACTGTCCATGATTCCTCCAGTGTTTTTCCAGTTACCCACCACTCACCCACCAACTCCCTCAGACCTCATTTAGAGCCTGACAATTGGCGACACGAACAGGATCCCAAGCTGTGTTGCTCAGATGGGCTCTGGTGGAAACCTGGGTGGCAGTAGACAGGTCGCCCGCAAACACGGAGAAGGTGCTAACAGCTGAAAGCACAGAGAGCACTGAAGGAGTGAGCCTTTGTCAGCAAAGTCGTATAGGTGGTTTTGATTGCACTGCTGAGAAGTACACACTCAGTCAGTGAGGGATGAACCCAGGTAAGGGACCTTCAGGCACAGGCGGGGTGCCTGGACACCTGGCCTTGAACTTGGAAAAGAAAACAGAGGCTGCAGTGAATGCAGGCCTGGTCCCCCATCTCAGCCAGACACCCCCACTTAGTCTGAGACTGAGGAGGAGGAACAGCAGTTGCAGGCTCATCCAGTGACCCAACAGAAAGTAGATCATGAACAGCAGCTGGGCCCTACGGGTAGGCTCAGAGACACCCTCCCCAACCCCGCCCCACCATAACCCAACACACTTCATATAGTGCCTATACCCCAAATGAGTGGCAGGAATTCGGCAAGCAGTGCCGTCGGCATCCAGGCAAACCTCTGCCTGCCTGGATGCTTCCTCTGTGGGATGAGGGAGCAGACAATACATCTTGTTCCATCTCTAAAATGGAAAACTGCCCTCGATCATGACTCACCCCTCCCTTCATCAGCAGCTGCCGGGAGTAGGCGGTTGGCACAAGAGCAGGTTGATTGGCTACGGCCGCCATTAAGGACTGTGTAGAATGACTCCGGTGAACTACCAGAAACTGTCAGTAGGTGGCAGTCATACACAGATTTGGTGCAAGTCATTCGGGAGATGGGTACGGTGGCAGGCTCTGTTCGACCTGAAACCTGGGGACCACATGATGAACGTTTCACCTTTCACATGAGGGATCTCGTGTTGGGTTCTGCGTCCCCAAGTGCTTTCAGCTCCCAAGCTGCTGTCCTCACCCTGTGCGTAGGGCGCCGCATACATGAAGTGACCAGTGCTATGGCAGCTCTTGGGGAGCTAGCAGGCCTTCAGTGGGACCACGCCCCAAAGAAGGAGAAGCTGTTGCACCCACAGGGAACTCCCCCCACGGGAGAAAAGGGAGCCCCAGTGAGTGCCATGCTCGCAGACGCGGATAGATTTGATTTTGGCCGGGTTTGACTGAGAGAAATTGGATAAGCAGCCCAGTGAAGTACTCTTCAACTTTGTGGACACGCTTGTCTCTGCAGCAGCAATTCCAGAAAATGCCCAGTGGGGAGAAAGACATTGCTGCGCGAAGTAGTCCCGCCAGAGAGTTTCAGCTCAAAGACTACTTGTTGCCGCCAGACGGAATCTTAGAGCCTTTTCTGTTTGATGGGGGTACTGGTCGAGGTACCTGGCTTAGGAGGATACCAGACACCCAAAGGCCACATGTGGAATTAGCAATCCGCTGGTTCCCTACCGGTGTACAGCAGCTGGGGCTGGTGCGAGTGGACGCGGGCGAAGATTGCAGCCTTAATTACGGTAACCCGGAGAAGTTTCTAGGCAAGGTTGCATAGACAGCTACGAAGGCCAGTCAGTGAGAGGGAAACCTGTATCTCTGCACCTTGGCTTTGGCCGCTTGGCTGCCCACTTATGCACTATATATGTGTCTCCCATACCTGAATAGATTTTAGGGGTGGATATTTTACACGGCTTGGCAGCTATGCCATCTGTCATGGACTTGATGGACCACTTGAAAGAACTGGGACAGTACCAGTGTGTGGTAGACTTGGCTAATGCCTTGTTTTCTAGAGAGCCAGAAAGAGTTTGCCTTCATGGGAGGGCAACGATGGACTTTCACAGTGTTGCTGCAGGGCTACGTACATAGCCCGACCATATGTCACGGTCTTGTTAATGACATTATGCTAACCTCTGATTCTCTTGCAGATTGAGAAGCGACAATGCTCTCCTTGCGTAGAATTAATATGGTGCAGCTGAGACCACCTTCCTAGCAGCCAAATGGGCTATTCAGCAGACATAAGCCCTACGGATAGTTGACCAAGGGCTCCCGTTTCAGCTGGATGTGCATGTGACCACAGATGGTTTTGGTTGGGGGCCCGTGGCAGCACATGGAATGCTTGAGAACACCAGTAGGCTTTTGGTCCCAACTACAGAGGGGAGCTGAGCTCTGGTTCCTTGATAAAGAAACAGCTCGCAGCTGCATATGCTGCCCTTCAGGCTCGTGAAAGTGTGGCAGGATGGGCTACAGTTGTCACGTGGACCACCTACCCCATAGCAGGATGAGTGCATTCATGTATAATGACCCCATGGACTGGGATGGTGAAGAGATCCACTTGAGCAAAGTGAGGGCACCTACTTGGAACAGTGGAGTACTCTGAGTACAAGTCCCTTAGCAGCAGAGTTGCAAGAGGTCTTGGGACCTGTACTCCTAATGCAAGATAAAGCCATGGGGCCTAAGCCACTCCTAGATCCTTAACCTTTGCCATTTAAGGAAGGGTGCCCCCCTATTTCCAATGGGGCATGGTATTCAGATGGGTCTAGCTGAGGCGCTCTAGCTGTCTGGACTGCTGTCACAGTCCAGCCTGCTACTGACACCACATGGTTTGACACCAGATGTGAACAAAGTAGCTAATGGGCTGAACCAAGAGCAATGTGGATGGTGATCACTAAGGAGGTTACACCTATGGTAATCTGTACTGATAGCTGCGCAGTCTATTGAGGCTTAACCTTGTGGTTAACTACCTGAAAGTTACAGAAATGGCTAGTTGGTCACTGGCCCGTGTAGGGCAAAGCCATGTGGCAAGACCTATAGGAGAAAGGATGATCTCCTTTGACCAGGTATGGGGACAAACGGTAACCTGCTGTTGCCTGTCCCAACACCCCTGAAGGCCGGGGAAGAGAAAACCTTGCTGTGGCCATGGACTCTCCAAACACTCCCACCCCACCCCAGTGGTGGTTGGCCATTGCAGCTCCCTGGGGGGAGGGCTTACTGTATGACTTGCATGTCGTTCCTTGGGTGTTCAATACGTGGTCTCCACCATGGACTGTTCATAGGGGAACAGCCAGGAAGGAACACCCCTCTGGTGGACATATGTACTGTCCCTGTGGCCTATTGTGAAAAAAAAAAAAAAAAAAAAAAAAAAAAAAAAAAAAAAAAAAAAAAAACCTCTCTCAACTACAAAGTAGAACACAGTAATACACATTGGTAAAAGTTACATCTATGAAAGATAGGCAAGTAGAATACAGGTAGATAGATTCATACACATGCAAATTTAGAGAGAGACAAATATAAATAAAAGCAACCAGGAAATACAAATGTAATACAATCAGAGTTATAGGAGGCTATCACAGATCAATAAAAAATTAAAGCTTAAATATAGCTTTAAAAGTATATATTTGAAAAAAAAACACAAGATAAGAATCCGATATTTGGTTCAGTGTAGAGGTAGAACAAAGTGCCAAAAGAAAACAGAAACCATCTGCTGTTTCTGACCTGTTTCTCTCCTCCTACCTGCCATGGACACAGCTCAGTTTTGAACAATTTTTTTCTTTTGTACTTTCCTTGCCCCTGAAGAAAGCCTAGAGCTCCCTAGAGAGCTCCAGTCACCAGAGGAAAGTACAACAGGCATACAAAGCTTCCCTATTTCACTTAGCTTTGCTTTCTTTTTATTCATTGTTGAATATGAAGTCATTGAGTACATTTAAAACAAATAAAAGTCCTCTACATTTTAGACAAATAGAGAAACAGTCTTTCTTAGAAGTGTTATTGCCGAGACAGGGGCTACTCAGAGATAAGGGTTTAGTTTCTGGGTGGGGGTGTGATCAAGAATCTGTTAGCTGTGTTCTGAGTATCTGGGTAAATGTCTAGAGAAAACGATCTTAGGGCTTCCATTGTTTGAAAATTGTGCAAAAATAGTGATCTAAGACGGTTAACTCACAGATTAAGCTACAAAGATCTGAGTTTGATCAAGCCTTATTTCTGTAAAACAAAATTTGAGAAACACTGCTTTATTTTGATACATAATTTGCTGTCTTTAAGAGGTAGAGTTATGATGGAGTTAATAGGTTCCTGTTACTTTTTTAGTTTAACTTTCTTTAAGAGTTCAAGTTACACTCTGATCCATATAATTTCTGAAATTCCTTGGGGAGTTCGGTGAAGGTGAGTTAAATTATTGATTATTTTGTTATTTTACTTCATAGTCAACTTCAAAAGTAGGCTTCTACGGCTAAATTACTGAAAATACCATTTGAATATTAATATGTTGCTAGATTTTAGAAGCTTGGCGGGTCTAATTTACATCCTCTGAGTGTTTAAATGCATGTTGTAACATATCTCACTTTTATGCATATTGCATATTTCCTCCAGTATTAAAGTAATATACAATCATTGAATAAAATTTGAAAAATAGTAAACACTATCAAGCAAAATCAACTATAGTCCATTGTCAAAAGATTATATATATATATATATATATACATATATATGTGTGTATATATAAAAATATATATAAATATATATATAATGCTAGGCATAATAAAAAGGTACATTATAAATACATAGGACATAAAAGTCAATTAAATTATAACATAGATCAGTACACTTTGGATCAAGCTTTTAAAAATTAGGATTATATTACATCTATCTTTCCATATTATCAAATATTCTCTTACATAGCCATTTCACAAATAATTAAGCCAACACTCTATTATTTGGTATTGATATACTGTATCTTCTAATTATTTATTACAAGTGATGGATCATTTCAAGAAGTGGAATTATTGAATCATATGTTGTGGTTTTTTATATCTCTTAATAATTAATCAGTAGCCTAGATAGTGTGATAAAAACAAGTTTCAGAGCTTCACAGACTTAGATTCAAAAGTTGGAAACTCCAGTTTTAAGCTTTCTGCTTCCATTAAAAAATAATTTTTTAAATCATGATGTTGCAATTATAAATCACAAGAAGTCTGTTAATAGAATAGAATTAAATAATTGAATTTAAGTATGTCTACTTTAGACAAGGCATGGTGGCTTGTCCCTGTAATCCAGCATTTTGGGAGAACAAGGCAGGAGGATCTCTGGAAGACTGGAATTAAAGGTTATAGTGAGTTGACCGCGACACTACACTCCAGCCTGGGCAACAGAGGAAGACTCTGTCTTCAGGAAAAAAAAAAAGAAAAAGAAAAAAAATATGTCTATATATCAGTTTACTTTAAACTTACTAAAGTATCTAGTAGAGAACCTGGCACATAGTATATTCCCAAATAATAAATATTTTTTATTTTAAAAGAGTATTTACCCTATAACTGTCGTATTTGTTCCAAACATTACTTCATTATTTGCAATTAAGAAGTTTATGTTATTATGGAACAAAATATATTTTTCTTTTTGTATTATTCCCATTTTAAGTTTAGAAAGTTATTCCCCAACTTGAAGTCAGAAAATAGGTCAGCTATATATTTTTAAAATTGTATATCTTAATTTTTTTTTTACAAGGAGAAGTACTATAAATAAGGTGAAGAGCAGAGAACCAGGTGACTAAATTTCTCCAACATTGCCTAATTGGATAATAACTATAGACTCCATTGCTTTCTCTATTTGAAACAAAGAACCTAGATGTCTGAGCAAATTCACCCTCACAGGAATAGACTCACACTAGATCAATGCTTCTTAGGTTTTGCATATTGAATTAGGGCTTCTAATGATAACCTTGACCTTCATACATATATTAAAAAAGGAAATGTCTATCAGCAAAGACTCAGCTATCCTTTTTTATTATGTATTAAATACTGAGCCTTGAAAGATCTCTCCCAATTTAGTGACTGGTAAACAGAATCTAAACAAAATGTGAAATGTAATGGATTTTTTAAAAGAAAAAAAAGGGGGGGAAGTGGATAAATAATGTAAAAAGTTAGAGGAAGAGTACCTTTCTAAAATTGACTGTAAGGAAAATAGTTGAAAACATTAAGAAAAGCAAAGGGAATTAGAAAGCGGGCAAATAACCACAAGAAATCAAAGTTTATAATGACTTCAGAGATGTACAGCAAGCTGGCTAGAATCAGAAAAATAAAAGAAAAATGCCAAACTATTTCACTGTGTATAGAAGAAATAATTAAAAATACAACAAAAGAGAACATTTCTGAAGAGAAGAAATGTTAAATATAAAACTGATAATGTATGGAGGCAGAAAAATTAATTTACTCAAAAAGTATTAAAAATCAGAGTGCTGTGACATTTCTTTTCTCCAACACAAATTACAGAAGCCAATAGAATTTTGAATATAAAAAATTCTCATTCCAAGTTAGTGTGTCCCATAAAGTCACCTTTCACATGCAAATAATCCTTATATAATTACGTAGGAAATAGAAATTCTACCATTCCTTTACTCTTCCCAATAATGTTATGTGAACACACTCTTTCTAAGTAAAATGCTTCACCAATGTTAACTTGACATTAAATTGACAATCAACTAAAAAATAAATCAAATTAAGTATTCAAAAAAGTAATAGCATTAAATGTCTAATAGAGAACAGTGAAACCAATTAACTCAACTGAATGAGGTATAAATAGTGGTTATAATTATGGCCATAAACTTGAGTGCAAAAGCCCAAAACCATCTTAGAAATTATTTTGATGTGGTAATAATGCATATAAAATAAGCTTGTCCTGAAACATATATTTAAAGAGAATATACATGTTTCGGCGTGGAAGATTAGGGGATATTAAAAATGTGCTTTGTGATTTTTCTCTATATTTCAAGTTTCTGGCAATGAACATGTTTTTGTGAATATTAAATGGTATAGAAAAGGATTTTCAACAAATATTTTCATTGACCTCTGGAAAAATAAACACTATATTTACTAAACTATAAGATCTAGCTAGATTTGAATTTTATGCCATATCAAAGTAAAGTATATAAGAAAATATAGATAGCTATTTAATAAATCTCTGGAGAAGCAAGTTCAGAAAAAGTAATGGAAGCAGTTAGAAAATATTTATGGATTTGACCCTATTAAAAATTTAAAAATACATATCAAATAACAGCAAATAATCAAAATGGAAATTACAAAATGAGTAAATATCTAACAAGTAAATATTTTTATAACATAATCCCATAAAGTATTTGGAAATCAGCAACAATAATAAAAATTATAATACCATAAGTATGTAGTCAAAAATAATATATAACCAATTCCAGAAGAATTATATTTGGAATGTAAGCATGAAAAAGTCAACTTTCCTAGTCAACAAAATGCAAATTGGCAATCAAATAATTGTTAAAAACATAAAAATTTGATGAAGGACAACACTATATATCATACTTACTACTGGCCTCACTGTTGTAAGGACTTTTAGGAGAGAATTTGACAATATCTATAACAAGCCACAAAAGTATCTATATCTTTAGACACAGTTATTTTAGTTTATGAATCTGTTCCACAAAAGGAACTAAAAACGGAGGCTCACAAGTATATGAGCATAACTTTGACATTCATTAAAGAAACACGTGCTACAAAAAGAAGTGCCATTGAGAAATAAATAATGACAGTTGAATTTAACAATACAAACCACATTTGTCTAGGAAAAATATAACAATGATCAAAACCATATCATACTTATTGACTTGTGAGAATACAAGATATTGAATAAAAATGAAGAAACAATCTGTTGTATTTAGTCTGATAACTTTAAATATTGATATAGAGCACTGTAGAAACTATAGAGCACCAAAGAACCGATTGAAATAATAATATACACCAAAATAGCAATGAAGACATTTTGATAAAAAGTAGAATAATAAGTAGTCTTAATTTCTGCATTATATTTTAATGTTTTTACTACACTGTATATTTATCATATATATTGTGCAGATATATATGTTACATACATACATATATGGTACAAATATTGTTTCTACAATAAAAAGCCATGATATGTATAGCTGTTTTACCTGTGTGATGTATTAGAGATACATGAAATACGTAGAATTGAGAGACTTGTTTCCAGTCCTGGTTCTGTCTCTTAATATCTGTACTATTTTGAAAAAGTTACTAAAATTGTATCTAAATTTTAGTTTCTTCCTCTCTAAGCTGAGGATAATACTATATTATAGGGTTGGTATGAAAATAAAATTAAATTAAATTAAATAGTGCCTTGAAGTTTTACCCCCACTATTCACTAGGCGCTTGATAACAAATGGTGTTTAAACCACATAAAATTTCAACCCAAAAGTTTGACTTATCACACCTTTAGTTTCAAAATGCTCTTTAGTTGGATTATATACATATATATCTGTTGTGTTGCTGCTGTTTTGTGTTTGTGTTTGTGTGTATGCATGCAAATATATTAATGGGGAAGGCAAGCCACAGTTCTCTTCCCTACCATTCTTGAAACCACTTAAGAATCTCGTTTTTAAACTATGAAATTGAGATATGGAGATTAAGATTCTCCAAGGCTGCAAATTCCCTCAAAAAATTCACAAGAATGTAGTGGATCATAACGCAATTTTTAAAAAAATATTGAGAACCTATTGAGGTATGTTGTGTCCTTTTCTTATGAGAGCAGCTCTGCTTCTACTCTGACACCCAACATTTTCAATTGGACTAACTCTATACAACCTGCTTTTTGATTTGTAACCAATTCTAGGAAGAACTGAATTGAATTTCAACTTTATTGCTTAATAAATAGCCTCACTGCTTGAATAGACAGGTAAAGGTGCATGTATCTTTATGTCTGTAGTCTTGGGCTTTTCTTTCACTGTTTCAGAATATTTTCTACTGTTTTTCTAGTTGATGTTGCACCTCCAATTAGTGAAGGCACTAGAAGTCTGATTTCCTGGTAACTCAGTGTGTGTTAAATTTATTGTTTCTTTAGGTCTACACTATGCTAAATTTATTTCAGAGTATGTAACTCAATATGATTACAATATAATCACATGGTTAATTGCAAGTAAAACCGCCTCTAAAATTAATATTTAAAGTAGAATTGCAGCCAAAGCAGAATGAATGAGGAGGTATTGCTATAACAGAGTGCCCTGAGGGAGATTAGTGTATTTCAGAGAAATTTGGATTGTGAGACAGGAAGTAATTCTTAATAAGTCTTCAGAGAAGGTCACTCTACTTCTAGAAACTATATTTCTCACAGGCTACATACTCTCTCTTGCTTTACCATCTTTGCATTTGGCTAGATGATCTCTTGTAAAAAAGAAAAATAAGCCTTTCTTCAAGATCTTTTTTCTTATCTTTCAATGGCTCACCATAATGGTTTTTGCTTCTATTATGAGCACCTTATGTCTAACATGACTTTTCTTTCCACATGTTTGCTAGATGTAAGAACTAAGCTCATATCCTTTCCTTATTCCTATTTAGCATTAAATTCTTAGCAAGTATTTCACTTTATCTTCTATCTCAGAAGATTAACTGAGTAAGTACATATGTAAATTATAAACAGATTTTTTTGTGGCTGTATCTTATTGTACTTTGTTGATTTAGTGCAATGTAAGATGAGATTTTATATAGGGAGTTAATGATATGGTATTGTACTCAACTTTGAATATTTAAGCACTCTCTCTGCATTTATCAACAGTCACTTGATTTCTAATGCTGTTTATATTATATAGACTTTTAATATAAAACTTTAACATAAAAATTTAAATATAGAGATGCCATTTTTGTAACTTTTTTCTTTATTTAAAAGAAAGGGAACATCAAGGCATAATTGTAAAGGGTTTTTTCTAACTGATTAAAAGAATACTGAAAAGATTATAAATCCAAAAATCAGTCAAATACTAGCCCCAATATGACCTGACATTTCAGAAATTCGGTTGACTTCTAGTGTTCAGGAGAAGTGATTTACATACCATCATAACAACTGGGTATCTGTCATAAAATGTGTCATAGCACAGTACTCATCTGCACTCAATATCATGAAAGAAAAAATATTATTCAAAATAATCTTTTCTTAACACATAAGACAGGTTTCAGTTATGCCTGTTTTGGTTCTTTTTGATTGGTTAATGATGTCTAGTTGGTAGTTTTCTCTTGTATTTCTTGACTCCTGTAAATAACTGAAAAAAATTAATTGTAAGAGATGCATTAATACTGAACTGAGAAAAATACAAGTTCACATGTTCTCTCTTAGTCTCAGATTAAATTTCTTCATCGATAGAATCATAGTATGTCTACCTAGAGAATTTAAGAGATTCCTCAGGTTTGATATTTAATTTTATAAATAACTCAACTGAGGCCCAGAGAATGTTCGATCTTAAGTCACTAGGCAGTTAGTAAGTGGACTTCTCCTTGTACTTTGCTGCATCCCTGATTAAGGATTTCCTCATCTCCTTGGACTCTGACAAACAGATTTCCCCAGGTGATGGTGATAGCCCAGGAGAGAAAACCTTAATGAACTTTATCAGGAGCCCAACAACCTCACCATCACTCTATCTCTGACTACCAGCCTTTCATAAAATCTGGCCATTTCCTATCTCCCCATGATTTGGGCTCTGTGGGCTGTACCATGTGTGTTTAATTGGTAAAACTTTTAATAATTCATTCAACATATTTTTATTTATTTGAAGCTCTACCATGCACTTTTAATAATGAGAAAACACATATGCAAAAGCTAGCTACAATTTTTACCAAAATTAAATGAAATTTAAGTGGACTTTCAGATTGGAAGAAAGGGGCTTGATTCTAACTGAGAAAAAATAGGCTTAGAGGAAAAGGAGCTCATCTATGCCTTAAAACTCTAGGAGGCATTTGAAAATTGGATCTAAAGAGCATACCAAGTAGACTCAGCAAACTACATTCAAAAGTGTGGAGAGGTTCAAATGGAGGGAACAGAAAATGGCATGGATTATGGTTTGGTTGAGATGATATTGTGAAGCATTATATTAAAGGTCATGGTTTCATTGATCTATTGATCTCATGTATATTCCAGCCCTTTTTGCTATCAATGGGGCAAATAATTCAGCTTCTTGTCAATTTTGAGATACATGGGCTTATTTCAAGTTATGAGTATTTGCTTTAGGAATTAAAACAATTGTAGTTCATGTTCTTCATAACTTGTCAGGCAGCCCATATGTTGTGTGTTTAGAACAGGCAGAAGACTGGATGCCATGAATTGAGGCATGTTGAAAACACCTTTCACTGTAAAATAACACAAGGCAATCTGTCCATGAAAATATAAACTTCACCACAGAGAGACACCATAGTGTTAGAACCAGGCATTTTATTAAAGGAAGCAATACAAAGGCAGTATTTTGCTCACAATCCTGTAACATTGGTAGTATCACACACTGATTTTTGAATGAAGAAATTGTGTCTGTAGAATTCTCCCATCATAATATTAAAGAACCCAAAGACTCTCTGAAGAAGAAATACTTACTTTAGAAATACACACACACACTTTGTTTCCTTGTTTTTCCTTGTTTTAGAACCTAAGTCACAGACTATCATTAATCATGCCTTGCAGTTCACAGTTTACTGACATCTGAGTCCATACATGGCTTCTCTGGTTATATTTGCTTATTTATTAGTAATATAATTAACACCTCTAATGTACCATGCAATACCAGATTTCAAATATTTCTAAAAATGTACATTTACCTTTGTACCTCTCCCATATCTTGTCGTTGGCTTCTCACCCAGAAGCAATTAGTATCCAGAAATTAATGCTTATAATTCCTTGTTTTTCTTCAGTATTTTCTATTACATATGAAAGCTTAACAAATTTGTTGTGCATTTTTGCTTATTTTTAACTTATTAAAAGGAGTATAATTTTGTATAAATATCTTAATGTAAGATTATTTTGCCAGATATTTAACTGGAATTTGAAAACAAATAGGTAAAAGCCTGAGGGAATAATAATAAAAGTCCATTTAGCAAACATTTGTGGAAGAGTTACCATTTCCAGATGCTGGAGATGCAAATAAATATGGTTCCTTCTTTGAGAAATTTGTGATTTTGAGAAATGGATATTAACAGATAATTGTGATAGCATGTAAAAAGTATTATAAAAATATGTTTGTCAACCAGTATGACTGTATGAGAGAGGTGGGATATTTCTTAAGTTTTTAAGGATGTTAAAGATACTATTATAATAAGAGATATATTTCAGGTTGGGGGACACTCTGTGTAATGCTACTGAGGTAGATTACAACAGATGTCAAAAGATCAAGAAGTTATGGACTTAAAGCAGAAGGGATTAAGGCTGATAGATTAGGAATAGTGATGAAGTAATGAAGAGGATTATAGGGAATTCTAGAAGTTATATCAATACTATCTACACTCTAGATACTATTGATTCCATAGGATTGGTGATTGTTAGAAAAGGAAATGAAAAAGCCAAATGAAAACCAAGGATTACATAGACTCTTATATTGTATAGCTGAATAAATTATAATGCACCATAGGAGAATAAGAGGAGTGAGTAGGAGAAATAAAACTTTAAAAAATATTTAACAATACTTGTTTTACCTAATTACAAAAGACATATGTTTTCACTATAAAATATTTTTAATAGGTATGCAGCAGTACAATCTGTCACTACATATATAATTTTAATGGGCATGTACTTCACGATACGTGAACCCGTGTGTGTGTACATATGTGTGTGTGTGTTTGTATCTCCCAAATTCTCATAGAAGTGGGAGTATCCAAGGACATTCAAGGCAGCATTATTTGTGGTGGTAAGGGAGGAGTGGGAGGCATCCTGAGTATTCTTAACTTGAATCAGTAAATAGGATACACATACGGTGAAACTTTAAGCAACAAATAAGAACAGTGCTTTTTTTTTTTTTTTTTTTTTTTTTTTTGAGACGGAGTTTCGCTCTTGTTACCCAGGCTGGAGTGCAATGGCGCGATCTCGGCTCACCGCAACCTCCGCCTCCTGGGTTCAGGCAATTCTCCTGCCTCAGCCTCCTGAGTAGCTGGGATTATAGGCACGCACCACCATGCCCAGCTAATTTTTTGTATTTTTAGTAGAGACGGGGTTTCACCATGTTGACCATGGTTGGTCTCGATCTCTTGACCTCGTGATCCACCCGCCTCGGCCTCCCAAAGTGCTGGGATTACAGGCTTGAGCCACCGCGCCCGGCCAAGAACAGTGCTTTTATGTTAGATGAGTCTTGTGTTGTATCTTGATGTTATTTATTCTTATCACAAAACTGACCAGATGTGATTGAATTGTCTAATCCACGACTTTCGCTCTTGTGCAGTCACTGTACTCTAAAATCTCATTACTGCAGAGTTTCTCTGCCATTTGATGTTAGGTGTAGCACGGGTGTAATTTGTCTGGAAACTTCAATAACTACTACACTGGGTCCTGGCCTTGCACCCATACCCTTTTTAATAATCCAAACAGTTCACATGCAACAATCTACCTTTTTTTCTGAGGCCCAAATCAGATGCCTGGTGTCTGGTTCTCATAAAATTATCCTGACATCCACAAAGCAAATGTCCTTTGAGCTCTGACTGCAGGGTGAGGCGACCTGCCAGATGTGGTATTCTGGTGTGGTTTCAAGGAAGCAGACGATGTTTACATTAACCTTTTCAGGCCCTTTCTCATGTGGGGTTAGCAGCATGGCAGTTAAATAAAGATGCTTAGTCATCCAGAATCCCGTAGGCACTTGACACCATGTCAAGTAATCTACTCTACCCTAAATGATTTGGCGGTCCCTTATATGGCAGAGAAGCAGCCAGTAATAAGAACCCAGTGCTATTTGAGTACCTATCTGCATCAGGACATTACTCTGACTATTTTCTTTTCCCTTTGGTAATATGCTTTTACCAAACCTCATTATGAGGAGACTGGCCACTAATAGGAGAGGGATGAAAATTTCATCCTGATTTTACAAATTTCTGGACTGCAAACAAATTCCTCAATTATCTTACCTATTTCTTGGATTGTGATCTTATAGGCAGAGTGTTACAGACAGAGTGGATTAGTAAACATGTTCCTTCAAATTGTTAAATAGTTCACTAAGGACATTTTTCACTAACAGAAGAACTCCCGATTGGCCTACTTTACGCTTTACTGTAAGTGAGAGACTATTATAATCTCGCAATACTAGTAGCTTATTCCAAGAAAGGATAGAGATACTTTTGAAAATGACTATATTTAAACCTTCTATGCATTTATTTTCCTAAGAAATGAAAACCAAATTTACACACCTTCCTTTTCTTGGTTAAGCTCCTGTCTTCACTTAAAATAGCATGTGGTTTTCTTGAAACTTGTTATTTTTCTCCTTCTTTCCCTTCTAATTTATGAAAAAAGAACATAGGAGTAGATTTAAATGTTCTAATAGCTTCAAGGCAGCACAAATATCATTTTATAGACGTGAAATTTGTCATAATGCTCAAGTAATAGAAAAAAACATTGTGACAGTTTTCTTTTGTAAGCAGTTGTGACAGCTAAAAAGTAATAATTCCTATTAATAAGTGATTTAATGTGTCCCAACGTGTGTCCAGGCTGCAAATATTATGTCAATAAACAGCTAATCAGTTTAATGTGCTGTAGGCAGGGACTAGCAGTGCATACAAATGTAAAGACAACAAGGAACAGAGTCTTTATCTCTTCTGCTGTGGGTTTTTCCCAGTGGTAACAGACTTCGAGACATCCCTAGGTGAATTCTCTTTCATTTGTACCTGTCCAAAATGTCTGTTCTCAAGTTTATTCTTATCAGTGGACTATTCTGAAGCCATTTTTATTCCACTCTAATCTTTCCAGTGTATCTTGCTGCATCGGCAGTGTCTTACTTTGATTAGGGTGTGTACTCCACCATCCTTGACAGGAAGACTGAGGGTGTGGGAAAGAAGGAAAATGGGGTGGAGGAGGAACAGGGGAGAGAATTGAAATAGATTTTCTGTGTCTTGCTCTTGGTTTGAAAAGGAAATGCTCACGCGTTACTATGGTTAAAAGATTTCTTTATGGAGCTAGTATTTAGGAACATAACCATGTTGAATACATATGTGTATGCTTTTGATTCTGTGAGTGTATATATGATTATCTACAGTCATATATATGTTATATGTTAATCTGATCATAGAAAATTTTTCAGAATATAATATTTTCATTGAATGTGAATGATAAGACTAAAAAAAAGCATAAACGCTAGATAACTCCAGAAGCTCTAGAGTCTTATTTGGGTATAATGAAAATGATTAAAGATAACTATTATTTATTCGATATTTACACTATGCCACCTGCTTTATAGATCCTCTTTAACAGTACTCCCAATATCCCTCTGAGAAAAGTATTGCTGTTGCATCTATGTTTGGTTATGGAAGTACAGCAATCAATAAAGAATTTTGTTTTCTCAAACCTAGCTCCTTTATTTTCTCCTCCAGTGTATGCTCCAACCCCTGGAAAAAAAAATGCCTCTTTGTTGACAGAAGCAAGAGAGAAAGACATCAGTAGCAAAATAAGCTTCCTGGTTAGGCTCTGAGATGTGGCCCATAGCAGCAACACAGTAGTTACCCTTGTAGGCACTCTACACTGAAGAAATTCTCTGGCAGGGCACTCCAAAGCTGAACATATCTGCAGGATAGTGCTTTGACTTGGTTGGGAACAGAGTCATGGGGCAGAACTAACTGGTAGATTGAGTAAGAGTATTCAGAGAGAGGAGACTACACAGCACCCATCTGGGAAGAACTTTTCATGGCTGAAGTGAGACCTGGAGGAGAAAAGTGGAAGCCTCTTTTGCAATATGCTCTGGCCTTGGGATGATTTTTAGAATTATCTAGAATTAAAGTTATTTTCTTTTAAAATATAGATTGTTTCTGCAAACCTTTCCAGATGTTGCTAGCATAAGTTAGGTGTGTGTTCTAGAAAGAAGTGGAACAACTTAATTATTATCCCACTAACATGCCCAATTTCTAATTTGAACTCAGGGTCTGTCTGACTCCAAAATCTATGTTTTTAAAGCCATGCCACACTGTTTAAAGAGTACATAAAGGACAACTTATTTCTCTATTGATACCTGCTATCATGAGCATAGATATTGTCTGGCATATAATAGTTAACTAATACTTCTAAAAGTAAGGAGGTCTCATGCAAAGTAGAGAAGCAATTTTAATCTTTTTCAGTTTCCTAAAATCGATTGTGATTTATTCATCCAGGAAATTCCTAAATTATATCTGTTTATAAAGCCATAGCAAAGTAAATGTCATGGCAGAGAAAAAATTGGTTAAATGTGTATTTCTTATAAATAACAGCATTCTGAAGAAATCTCACTATTTTCAATATTAAATGTACATAGATAACTCTAATATAAAGGTGAATTATTAATAAGTAAATGTATAGATAGATTGGGGAGGTAATGATAAATGGAATACAATTGCAACCACTGGCAAAGGAGAATCTCAGGGGTCTTCCTACTGAGTAGGTACAGATATGTGTACTGCGTCTACCTGGCTAAACATACAACTTTTGTCTATTTAAAGTGAATTTAAAAAATAAATGTACTTATATTTTTCAACCTGGGAATTACATTTGCTTTATAAGTGATTGTTAGAAGTACTCATCTTTTATAGATTTATCCCGAGAGGATCTTAAAAGTTTTTCCATTGCTAGATTTCACTACGTTTCCACTCTTTCACAAAAATCAAAACCTCGACTACACTTCAACTTCCATTTCCACCTTTCCTAAAACTGAACAAAAAGTCTAGCTATATTATGAAAATTACACTAAGAAAATAGACCGAATATTAAGAGTTCTTGTTTTGTGTAAATGGCAAGTAATCCTTTACTGTTTGAAAATTAGGTCATCTCAGTCTCTTGCACAATGTCATGGTCAGAGTAGGTGCTCCCAAAATGTTGCAATGCATTGAAGCGATGAACGTGTACCCATAAATAAATGATTTATGGAAAGAAAATCAGACAGCTCAGTTTCCTATGGTAAATCCAGCTAAAGAGTCACAACTTAATTTGTGGATGATGGTCTAGAATACTTATTCATACGAATTTCGGCACAGTTCTACCTAAGTCATTTCGACAAAATTAAGTCAATCTAATTCAATGAGTGTACTTGAAAGAATATACTTCAATTTTGAGAAAAAAATGTTCCTATATATAAGTATACATATACAAACATACATGAAATGAGAGTCCCACACTTAATCACCTAATAGAACATCTGGGAGAGTTGTAATATCCTCAAAAAAGAAGATTGTTTACAAGCTAAATTGAGCAGCAGGAAGAAACATCTTTTTGGCTTGCTGAAGTATCAATACACAGAGGTATACTCCTGCTTGGTTGGGAGGGGGAACAATTGTTAATCTGAAGTCAAGGGTATGACTTTCAGGAGACCCAGTCTACAAATCCCCATTCCTGTAAGGCAAGAGAACGAGAAACTTGAGGAGGCTTTTCCTCACTCTGTCTTCCAGATGAATGCTAGCTATGCATCTCTGCCCTGCAATTTTTTTCTTAGGTGGTGGTGTTTGTTTTAGAACACAGATGCCCAAAATGAGCTCCATTCAGGGAATAAAGGTATTATAAGAATGTGTAAGAGCTGATTTCCTTCTGGGGTTGGTTGTGCAGCTCTTGGGGAGCAAGGGATAAAATTAGAAATTTCTGTACTTGATTTTATTCCAAAGGAGTACTTTTGAAACAGGGCTTAGCAGCTATTTTTTTTAAAGCTCATAAATGCTTGTACACACATACATACAGACACACACACACACACACACACACACACACACACGTGATGTGTTCTTTTCTCCAATTGTCTCATTATTGATATTTGCAGATATTATTTGTATGACTTTGGTTACAGCTCCAGTTAGGTCTCTATTGCTGCGAGTGACCTTGCTTATTGCATTAGTTGAGGTACTTAAAGCACAGATATATTCTCTAAGTATGCTAAGATCACAATACCAAGGGCACTGACAAATGAGCATTTAATACCAGCCAAGATGGAAGTAAAATGACTGTTTTCAAATAGGGTTGATTGAATGAAAAGCAAAGATCATTTTGAAGCTAAAGTATGAACTGTGTGACAAGTAACACAATCAATTATCTCTTCAAGAACTTATTATAGCTTTATAATTATTCATAATTCATACAGCACTCATGTTATAGCACTTTTGGTGCCACATACAGATATTAGCATACTTTATGCAGAACACAAAAATTAGAGATTTGGTGCAGTATATTGTTATAATTTATACATCTTTCATTTGTCGTGATTTTGTTTAGAAAATGCTAACGTGGCCAGACACAGTGGCCCACGCTTCTAATCCCAGCACTTTGGGAGGCTATGGTAGGCATATCACCTGAGGTCAGGAGTTTCAGAACAGTCTGGCCAACATGGCGAAACTCCGTCTCTATTAAAAATACAAAATGAGAGGAATGTGGTGGCAGGTGCTTGTAATCTCAGCTACTTGGAAGCCTGAGGCAGGGGAACCTCTTGAACCTGGGAGGCAGAGACTGCAGTGAGCGGAGATCATGCCACTGCACTCCAGCTTGGGCAACAGAGTGAGACTTGTCTCAGAAATAAACACATAAATAAAGAAGAAAATACTAATGTAATTTACTATTGGCTAGATACTTTAAATGCATTGTCTCATATGATTCTCTAGCTAGTGAAACTGAAGATGATTTATAATTTGTCTTCAATCTAGAATGCAAGTCAATTGATGGCAGAGACCACATTTAAATCTGTCATATACTTTATATAATTTGATTGCACAAATGTTTTTATTGAATTGAATATTGGTTTGTCTTGTCCAAATCAGAAAAAAAAGACACTTTTACTTCAAAAGTACAATTATTTGCAAGTTCATTCACAAAACATACACTGGAATTAATATATTGTAGCTGCAATATGTGACTTAGCAATGTTTCTATTTATAGCTGGAATTCTGGTAATATTTAAACATAGATATTTAAATGATAAATTGATTGACATTTAAATAGAAAAACATACTTTGCACTGAAAGTAAAGGGGATGTTTAAGTTCAACAGTGTTTCTCTTGTTTAAGCAATAGTACTTGATTAACTAGTAAAAATATTATTTATGCTAGATTAAAAGAATTGAGGCTGCTTTGCTAATTAAGTGCTTAAATTAGTAAAATTTATTCAGCTATAGTTTACAGATATTTTAGTTTCAAGGAGCTACACTGTTGGTTAATACCAAATATTTTAATACTTGTTTTGTACTTGGTTAAGAGAGAATCAATCGGGAAACCAGAATGTTGGTCTGGATGAAGCCCACAGTTTCCCAAATGATTCCTCTTAATGCCCATCTGTGCATTGGGAGAAGTGGGTGCAGCCAGAGGAAGGTCACGCTCTTCGCAGTGGGGAGGAGCCTGGCTCTGTTCAGTTCCTGTGTGTGGCCTGGGATTCAATCTGTAAGATGGGGGCTTGCTAGCAGGACTCTCTATGCTGAGAGTTCCTCTTTCCTTTTTAACTTTCCATCCAATAAACCCTGCCCTACTCACCCTAAAATGTGTCCACGTGCCTAAAATCTGAGTCGTGTAGGCTGGGTAAGGTGGCTCAAGCCTTTAATCCCAGCACTTTGAGAGGCTGAGGCGGGTGAATCACGAGGTTAGGAGATAAGAGACCATCCAGGCCAACATGGTGAAATCGCGTCTCTACTAAAATACAGAAAATTAGCCGGGTGTGGTGGCACACACCTGCAGTCCCAGCTACTCAGAAGGCTGAGTCAGGGGATCGCTTGAACCTGGGAGGCAGAGGTTGCAGTGAGCCGAGATGGTGCCACTGCACTCCAGCCTCGCGGCAGAGCAAGACTCCATCTGAAAACAACAACAACGACAACAACAACAAAACAAACAAACAAAAACTGGGTCGTGTGACAAGAACCCGGCTTTTTCCGCATCACTAAGGAGAGGGAAAACTAAATTCCCCAGGGCCTTTATTTTCATGTTACTTTTCTCGTTGTAAAGAGATACAAGTGACATTTTTATAGAGCTTAATACAATATTGTGCTGGAACTTTCTTTCGGAGGAAATGTGTTTTCTATTCCTCTATGTCCTCCAGAGTAATCACGATGGTGCTCACCCTTCTGAGAGTGTTGGCTGTTCTCACTTTCATACCATATATTGATTTCTATTGAAATACATTTCCTGCTTTGAGAACAGACCCTGATGTCCCATCTCTATACCTTTCTTGACAATGATGTCTGTGCAGGATGTTGGTGTTGGTAATCAGAATTATTTGCCCTCACAGTCATATTCTTTATATCTGTATGAGACATTCATTAGGATATTGGTGTGAAAAAGTGCGAAACGCACAATACCAACTTTACTTCTAAAGATTTCTAGTTCATCTTATGCCAAGTAACAAAGCTTTGAAAACACATGTAGATAGGCATTTTAAAAAATCTTATTTTGAAATTTAAGTGATAAAATTAGATTTTTATCTACTAAATTTAAATGAAATGGATCTAAAATTTTATGCAAATATGGAAACGATTTTTCAAGCATGTGATTTAAATTGGTATTAATTTGATAAATTTTAAGGACATTTAGCATAAAGTAATGCCTTTCTAAAAAGTTCTAGAAACACGTGACTTGGGCACACGTATAATCAGGAAACAAAGTGAACCTGGAAGATTCAGGTAGTGTCCATAGCAATAATGTGAAACAGACATGCTCCTCAGATGTGTGACCTTGGTCCTCTCCATCATCTCTCTTGGGCTTCCTTTCCTTCATCTGTGTAATCAAGGGGTTGAACTAGATGATTTTAAAGTCACTTCCGACATTCATGATGTGTATTCCCTTTTGTGAATTTTCCACTTACAGAAACTGACTGAGATCATACTCAGGAGACAGGCAATTCCATACATAGAGGATCTCAGAACATGCTTTACCCACCTCTAGAACATTTCCTGCAGAGCCCGAAGGAAAAACTAACTGACGGTTAAGGTTTTTTTCCTCTTTTTGATATTTCAACCCATGCATTTAGTGCTGGCATATTGATAGTTAATTGTAGTTTATCAAAGACAAATTACTTCACTAGTTATAACTGTATCCCGAGTCATACATAAATTGCTCTTGAACATCTGGTGAAAATGTGCTTAGAGAAGTATCATATAAAAGTTATTTAAAGTCAATATTATTATCCAGAAGAGCAAATCAACCTTTGGAGTATTTTCCTTTAAACCTATATTTACTTTGGGGGAATAAATAAAATTTAATACATTAGAATTAGGCTAATTTAGTTTCAAAAAGTCCAACAAAAAGATTTTCTGAGTAAAAGAGGAAAACACACACACACACACACACACACACACACCCCTATTATGTCTTAAACTATGTAACCTGTTATACAATATTGACGAAATTTTTTTTTTTTTTTTTTTTTTTTTTTTTTTTTGCTCCTTAGCTCAGTTAAATCCAGGTTCTTGTCTCACAACCAGGAAAAATTAGACACGCAGACACATTGAAGGGTGAGGAGGGTGGAACTTATTAAGCGAAAGGAAAGCTCTCAGAAAACAGAATGATTCTCCAAGCAGGTTTCCTCCTTACCATGGAATACCAGGACTTCCACGCATGAGCTGAAGAGGTCCAGCTCCTCCCTTGCATAAGGCATGAATTCCTAGTGGCTCCACCCTGTCCCTAGTGGGCATGTGAGCCCTTAGTCTGAGCCAGTTCACATTGATTTATTTCCCTTATTATGCATGTGTTAAGAGACGGCATTTTTCACTGTGGGCATGTTTAGGCAAGCCCCCTATGTACAATGACCTGAGCAGGTCGGAGATTCCGCAGAGACCCTTCCCTGTCTGCCTAGGAAAGTACTCTGCCTCCTGCCTCTATCTATATAATTTGATGTACCATATTCCAGTTAGTTTAAATATGGCCTGTTAAATATGTTTATATTGGCTTTATAATCTTCAAACAAATAAAAACAACACATGCAAATGTTTGGGTTCTTAGAAACAAATGAGGACATTTCAAAGTTGAAATTTTTAAGTTCATTTATATTCAACATTTTTGTGAATGCTCAGAAAAAGATAATAAGCAATACATTTTATTTGTGGAGGGTACTAACTTGGATGATGTTGCATACACAGGGGAGGACAGGGAAATAATTTTAATAAAGAACCTAGAGGCATTAGAAGTATGGTAAGGAAATGATAAAACCAAGATTTAAATTGTAAAAATGCAAATCATTACACAAGGGGAGGAAATAACCTAATGCAGCTACTCAGAGGGTGGGACAGACACAAGAAAACAGTTTGAGGCAAAATAAATCTCTGGGTGATCGTGCAGAGCAAGTGAGATATGAACCAGCAATGATAATGGGCAGAAAATGTTCCCCTGCACTTTTGAACCACAAAGAGGCATTGTGGCACAGAAAGATGAAGAGCATGACACCTAAACATTGGATTTAGCTTCTGCAACATAACAAAAAAATAAGCATGAATGCACAGTTGGACACACAGCTGTTTGGGGATCCCATTGCTAAGGAGCTGCCACAATAGAGTCAATTTCTGTTACATGTCTATTCTGTGGATTCCTTCTAAATTAACATAGTGTAAAGGAACAGAGCAAGAAATAGTGACTGCTCATATGAGAAACATCTAAATCCTAGGAATTAAAGAGAAATTCCACATACATTGCAGTTGAGCTTCATTCTTATTAAACACAACTCATTCTTCAAAAAACTCAGGCAACAGAAACAAGCATTTCTAACACACGAAGAGAATTTTTAAAATCTAAGCAAGCAAGTTGCTCTTAGGCTTTTGGTCATATAGCACATAGTAACAACTGAGGTAATTTTTGTAGAATAAATAAATGAATGAATTAGTAAATATGAAGTAGAAATTTTTATATCAATTTCACAGGTGAGAAAAATTGAGGAACCACAGAAGTTAATCAACATTCCTAACCATACCCAGACAATAAGTTGTAAAGCCAGAATTTAAACTCAAGTGTGCCTAATGCCAAAGTCTATGATTTTCCCATTATTGAACTAGTTCATTGACTCTGTAGCTGACCCAGTGGCTATCAAGCCTGGAAAGCAAACTTAGGTCTTTTTATCTGCTTGCAGAGACTTTCTTTGGGTTTCTGCTTTACAAAGCCTTTCACTAGGCTTTTCACTGGCTTTGATCAGCTACTGTTAAGCATATAATAGACAGAATATCTGGAATTGTTTCAAATTCACATACATAAGATTTAGAAATCATGGACATAGATTTCACAAGTGAAAAAGCTCATATAAACAAATTATGATATCAACATGTGTGACTACTATACATGCATTACTCATAACTTATTTCTAAATGTGGAGCCCAGCGATCACAGTGCCATCACAAAGAATCACTAGTGAAATAAGCTTTGCAAAGATTGCTTACATTTATCAGGGCCTATGGGACCAAAAAATACTCAGCTGCTTAATAAAACTGATTTTGTTACATTTCCCAATTTTTTTATGCTGACAAATGATTTGGTTTTTGAGTGTACTTATTTAGGTCTGAGATATAAAGATTTGTAGGGAACTAAATGGACTTATCTTGCTAAATAGTACAGCATAGATACTTTCATTAGACAGAATGACCGTTAAATGGACATGAACCAAAATTAGGAATATTCTATGGACTTATTAATTCTAGAGATCAGTTAACTTAAGGAAGATAAAAATATAAATATGTCCATGTTCCAGAATGGAACTTGCACATGATTACACATAGGGCTGACTGGCTTAGAACTTCATTTTTCACCCCTCATAATTTGTTCTATCTTTCAAAAGGTGACACTTTGGAGGATTATCAATTATTTATAATCTGATGGGCTCAACCATATGAAGCCACTTTAGAAAACAAGGCCAAATTTTTGCTTAATGTAATAAACATGATTATAATTTAAAACACTGATGTCACAAGCAAGAAATAAAAATTAGCCTGTCTAAAAGTGATTTTCCAAAGTTATATTTGGTATTACCTTTCCTTCAGAAAAATGTGAGAAAAAATGTCAAACATATTTATGTATTGTAATTTTAAAGAATCAGTGAGAAAATCTTCACCTTTGATATAGCAACTTTAAAGAGGTCTATGAAAAATAACAATCTGGGGGCCATAAACCAATGGGATCATGTCTCCACTTTTGATTCCTGATTTTGGTGCAGTTATTTAGAAATTATTGAGATATGGTCACAGAGAGGCTGTTGAATGGATCACCCTGCTTTAACTGGTGATATTTTTGTGAGAACATATTTAATTCAAGGCAGTTCCTGAACAAGCAGCTGATGTTGGAGGCAAACAGCAGTCAAGCTAGGGTCCCAGAGGTATCCCTGCATTACACCCATCACCAGCAAATCCAATGAAAAGGAAGTCACCTGGAAAATCAGAGTATTGTATCTTGTTAACAAGATTGGCAGACAGAGGGTTGTGGGCATTTTTCCTTCTTTGTCCATTGAATGCCAATATTCTGACTTTGCTGCCTGAGCTTGTGATTCTTAAGTATACAAGTATAAACTGCTTATATATTATAATATGTAATATTACACATATTAACCTATGTATAAATTGTAAGAAAATATGTTAATATTATTCTTTAGATTTCAGATATGTGGAGTATTAAACATTTATGGGATGGTCAAAAAAGGGGAAAGAGTTACAGGAGTAGTGATAAATGGTGATTCTAATTGTTTGGAAAAGTCTAAGGCCTGCTCACTGAAACTCAGGCATAGAGTGAGATAAGATTCTGACTAATAGAAGGTGGAGCTTGAAATCTGCAAGCCAGGTAAAAAACTAGCCTTGTTGCTATCTAACGTCAAACATTTTACTAGAGTTATCTAATGTTAAACATTTGCTATTTAATGTTAAACATTTTACTAGAGCCTCAGGGAAAGGCTGCAACTAAAACAAAGAGTCAGGTTCCCTCCAGATTGAAAAGGGATTGACGGGCAGAAGAAGAACCAGGCAAAACTAGGAAATCTGTAAGAGAGTGAAACTTCAGTTCTTAATCTATTAAATACATGCTGGGATCTCTCCTACCCAATTGTATTGCAGCAAATTGTAAAGGAGTCAATGGGCAGATACATTTGGAAAGATGCCAAAGTGCTCACATGCTGAGAAAGTGTAAAAGGAGCACAGGGATTATCTGGGATGTGAACTTTGAAGTGTTAACACAGTTTGAGGTTGGTGAAAATTTAAACTAAAATGCTGAATCTTTGCAAATTAACTCTATTCATAATACATACAAATTGGCAGCAACAAGGTATTAGACTTCCTAAAGTTCCTGCAATTATCCTGGGCCTTCAGTATTGCAATTTGTAAACTTTTGAGAATTGCACAACAATATAAACACATTAAATATTACTGATGTTAATGAAAAATGCACAGCTTCCTGTAATAATGAAATGGTTGCACAGCTTTTAAAGCAGAAGTCTCGACATTGGAGGCAGTTCAGCAATACATGTGTGTTATGTGTGTATGAGTGTGCATGAGCACATACATGTGTTGTTGCTGCTGTTGTTATATTTTTAAGGATAGACACTGCCCTACTTCTGGAGATTCTGATTCCACAGGTATAAAATGTGGCCTAGCTATATGAAGTTTTAAAATATGTATATATTATTGATACTGATACAGAGCCAGGTTTTATAATTACAGTTCAAAAGGAGATCATAGAAGTTAGAAGTATAACTGTGGCCTTCAGAGAAAAATGGGTCCAAATTATAATTCTACATGTGGTAGCCAATTAGTAAAGTTACTCAGTTTTAGATTCCTTCGTATTAAAATCGGGATGTTGATAGAACCTACTTAATAGGGTGATTGTAAGGATGAGCAGAGAAAAGATATACAAAGCACAGTCCACTCACTGGTGCAACAAGTGCATTTAATAAATATTATAATGAACTGCTAAAGTATAACTATTTAAAAATAATGGCCAACCTCTAATTATTAAATGGAAAATGATAGGAAATAGAAATCATGTAGCATCAATCTTCTAAAGCAAAGTATTTTATCATTCATCAATATTTTAGTATTGAAATAAGTTTTTCAAAATAACATATTTTAAAATACAATATACAAAAAGTAATAAATGATCCAAGTACTCTTGGAACTGTTATAACTGTTAATCTGTTGAAATTCAAATTGAATACAAAAATTGAAAATGGTAACTAGGTAGCGTTCTTCCCTAATGAACTACTTACATTTGGGCCAAATTTTCTATCACATATGGTCCCATTTTTATAACCCTCCTATTCAACAAGCAACTGCTGTAGTAGTATCAACAACAGTAACACCGCTCTAGTTTTTGGCTTTTTGTCTCCAAAGTTCATTTACTTCTTTAGGGGGAGGATGTGATAAGAAATCGTGCTATAATTTTTATCAATGTTTCATGCACTTCTGCATAAGGTCTAATTACAGATAATATGTGTATTTATTAACTGCAAAGTTAGTCCAAATTCTTATTTATTATGCTTTCTTGATCGATCAGTCATTAAGAATGATGTGTCAAGATTTCTTATTACAATGTGTCTGTCAATTTCTTCTATTTTTAAGCATGATTAAGTACTTTCAATGCAAGAAGGATGTATGATTATTCGAACTTATAGTTTACATTTGATTCTTCATCAATAAATTTACTCTCTGTTCCATGTAATGTTAAGCCATCGAAAAAATTTTGAAAACATTCAAACTAATACCATATATTTTAAAATACTGGCCAAATACAATAAAATTGGGACCAAATTGGAAAAAGATACTGGAATAAATATTTACAACTCCGCCTTTTGAGAGAGTATGTTATGTGAAAAAAAGATGTAGAAAGAATTCTGATAAAATTATCTTAAAATTTCTCATCCTCCAATTTAGCAAAAATCAGTGGAACTGGAGATGTGTGTCATGAGAAACATGGGAAGCCTTACCTAGCTCACATGGACAGTCTCATGAAGGGCACCCAGAAAAGCTTCCTAGGGGCCGTTGCAGATGAATGGTAGCAAAAGGCAGCTGGATGTTCACACCAAACACAAAGTCTGAGAATCACAGAATTTCTCACTGACTCACCCTCTTATCAAATTAGCCAAATGACCCTTAAAAAAATGTCATCAACCAGTGAGACAGTTTGCACAGCCAATCTACTGACACAATCACAAAAGTGACAGTGGAACTTATTCAGAGGGAAATCTCACAGGAATATTTCTTGACAAAGACAGCCTAGGTTTCTAATTTCCTACCTAGTACTTTAAAAGGTTAATGACTAACTAATGTAAAAGTCAATATTTAATATCCAAGCTCATGTTTTAAGCAGAACATTCAGAGAATGTTATGATAAACAGAAAGAGGAGTCAAGGAGAATCTACCATCATTGTTGCTGAGAAAATAGAAGGCTTAGAGAGAATGTATTTAAGAGTAAACAAGCAAGAGACAACAAAACCAAACATGGAAACTAATTAGATTTAAGTAGTTTGAGTTAAAACAAATGATAAGTTAATTATATCTTCAGAAGACGGATAACTAGCACACATTGAAATAAGTTTGATATCAGAGCATAGAAGAACATTTAGATATAGTTTACTCTCAAGGTAATTAAACTAAACATGAAATTGCAGAATGAGAAAATATTGAGATAATTTAAGATCTATGAAATAAAATTGTGAAACTATAATTGCTATACGTAAAACAATAGCATAAATAGTTACACAAATCAATAGAGGAAAGACAAGAAAAAATCCTCTTAACATAGTGGACAATTTATGGGTAGGAAAATGACTGTGTGATTTGGGGTCTAAACAATGAAGAGCAAACATACAAATCACTGGTATTTATGAAGAAAAGAACATAAAAATAGAAAGAAATTAAAAGATGAATTAATATCTCCATATCTGTATCTATCTGTCTGCCTATGTATTTTTGGAAATAAGGTATAAATTTGGGGGATGGAAGGTGAAAAATATAGAAAGAATATAAAATAAAAATTGAAAAACAAATTTTATTTGTAATAGTAACAGAGATTATATACTTAAAATATATTAAACATAGAACAAAGTAGGTGTATATGTCAATAAAACCTTAAAATGCTTCTGAGAACACAAAAGGAAATTCAAATTTATAAAAAAGTATACTTTGTTTTTGGAAAAGGTGACCAAACCAGAAAGTTTAAAATTTTCCCTGAGTCAATCTATACATTGAAAACAATCCCAATAATTTACTGTGAAAGATAAAATAATGAAGAAAATTTGGGGAACATTCTTGAAAAAAGATAAATAAAAATTACTAATCAAGCTGGTGTTAAAACATTGCATAAAATTAGTCATTTTAACAGTAAATACTGGTACATGAATATAGAAACAGTTTCCTTGAGGAGACTATTAAGGTCAATATGAATTAAGATTTGATACATGACAAAAGTGGCAATGTAATCATTGAGGGAAAGAGAAATTATTCAATAAATGATATTGAGACACCTGAATAAGCAGAAATTTAAATCCTAGGAAAAAATATGGAAGTTTTATCATAAAAACAACTCCTTTTTGTTACCACATAAAAAGTTAATAAAAAATAAGAATAAGGCCAGGTGCAGTGACTCACACCTGTAATCCCAACACTTTGGGAGGCTGAGGCAGGTGGATCACCTGAGTTCAGGAGTCTGAGACTAGCCTGGCCAACATGGTGAACCCCTACTCCTACTAAAAATACAAAAAAATTAGCCAGGAGTAGTGGTGGGCACTTGCAATCCCAGCTATTCAAGAGGCCAAGGCAGGACATTCACTTGAACCCGAGAGGCGGAGGTTGCAGCGAGTGGAGATTGTGCCACTGCACTCCAGCCTGAGTAACAAGAGGGAAGCTCTGTCTCAAAAAGAAAGAAAGAAAAAAGCAGAATAAATAAACTGATAACCTGTCAGAAAATGGGCAAAGTGCATGGCAAAGATGGCAAAGATTTCAGAAAACAGCAGAGGTCATTTAAATACACTACAATATACCCCATGTATAATCAGAGAACTAAAATAAAAATTAAAACTATAATTAAATTCCATTTTTCAACTGTTAATTGGAAAAGATCAACTAGTTTGAAAATACTGTGTTGGTGAAGTGTCACATTTGCTGATTAGAACTTTTTCATAATAAATAAAGCAAAGTTCAGATATATATTTATAGTGTGCTATCATTGGTATTAATTAAAAACAGAGTATTTGCACTGCTATATGTAACAGAATATCTTTGCAAAGCAACACAGAGTGATTGCTATCAGTAGAACCAAGGAACCTGTAGAAAATAAAAAATTAAGTCATCTTTAGACTTGGTAAAATTTAAATGACAGAATATAAAATTGCCATGTCAATGGAATTAAAGAGGGAAGGGTAAAAATTACATACATATTCAAGCAAATGTAATGCATGAGTGAAGGGAAGTACATGCATCATGGGGAAAGCAATAAAAGGGGAAATAAACAATAAATCTTGGGAAATATATTTGAAGGTGAAGTCCAACCAATCAAAATCAAATCTTAAAATATGACAATAATTATTAAAATGTTAGAACTAAAGCCTTAAAAATGATGAACATTGAATCTACCCATGTAAATATAAAGTTAAATCTAAATATTTAAGGTAAATATAAGTTCTAAAATGGAAAAAATAAATTATCAATTATAAATTAAACCATATTTGTTGAATTTTTATAAATGTAGAAATTAGTGGACTTAAGTTTTTCACAATTTAAATGGCTCTCATTTTTGCTAGTATGTTTTAGGGTTCTGACCCAGTCCTTTTTAGTTAAATTATTGTTACCTTCAGTTAATCTTTATTTTGGTAATCATAATGCTTATATTTTGCTCTGTTATATTATCTGTCTTAGCTATTTAGAGTAATTTTTGTTTTAGTAATTTTTCATAATAATTTGTTTGTATTCATCAAATGTTTCTCTTACTTTACCACAGCATAAACTCTGGGTTTACATTATTTTTTCTTTTAGAATTTGACCAGAGCTTTGATGAGGGAGATGAATGCTCAGATCACTAGCTAAACTGAGTGGTTGGTTGCATTCTAACATTTTAGATCAGTGGGATGAGGGAAAAATAAAATAAATTGTTTCTTTTTTTTTTTTTTTTTTCTGTTTGAGACAGAATCTTGCTCTGTCACCCAGGCTGCAGTGCAGTGACATGATCCAGCTCAGTGCAACCTCTGCCTCCCAGGTTCAAGTGATTCTCCTGCTTCAGCCTTCTGAGTAGTTGAGACTACAGATGTGCCCCAACATGTCCAGCTAATTTATGTATTTTCAGCAGAGATGGGGTTTTGCCATTTTTTGCCTGGCTGGTCTCCAACTCCTGACCTCAAGTGATCTGTCTGCCTCAGTCTCCTAAGTGCTGGGATTACAGGCATGAGCCACTGTGCCTGGCCAATTATATCTATTTTGTATGACCCTCTTTTACCCACAGGCTTTTTCAATATACAAAGACATCAATGTTGGTGGTATTTCTCTTTTTATTATTCATTTTTGTAGAGATAGGGCCTTGCTATGTTGCCCAGGCTGGTCACAACCTTCTGGCCTCAAGTGATCCTCCTGGTTCAGCCTCTTAAAGGGGGCCTTAATTAAAATTTGGAAATCAGATGAGAGGAACCATTTATTGGCCTATTATTCTATATATATTACCAGAAGTCAGAACATTCAAATGCATCCAAAATGGGTATTAGCCAGGTTTAAATGGCCTGTTAACGATATTCAATATATATTTTACTTATATAGACAAGGGAACTTAAAAAAAATCTAGATTTATCTGTAGTTGTTTTTAAATGAAGAATTTTTCTTTAATAGGTGCACCATCCTTAAATATAGCTATCCTTCGAAATAGACATGCTCAAATATAACGATACTTAATGACTTACCATTCTATTATAGGGTAAACAAAGTAAAATTACTAAGCTGATGTAGTGAAACTCTACATATGAGAAGTCATTATTCTTACAAAATCCAAAGTATTTAAGGAGGAGACACAATTTTTCCACAGTTTTGATGTTTAGTTTTGCTTGAAAGCTATAAAACATTTCGTTTTATAATAAATTATCCATTAGAAGAGTATGTTAGCTTTCCAGGCAAAAAGTTGAAACCTGACTCATTTTTAGCCTCAGCAGCTTGATTTGGTGAAAATTGAAAATGAAGAGTCAAAACCGTATTAGTGGATTGAGGTCATAAAAAATTAGCAAAAAGCTTTAATTTGTTGATGGAAAAAACTAAAACTTGGTTAGTTAACTCATGAATCATGCCATTGTTATTCAAATGTGAAAAGCTACTACTAGTAATATCATTTGTGTCTTTTTTTGGCCTTTTTTTTTTCATCTCTTGGATTCTTGCTGCTCATTAAGATCCAGTTTGTATTTATTGCCTGTATTTTGGCTTATAGATACATAATTGTTCAGAAAAAGACAAGTGTTCAATGTGACTGTAGTTGATGTCTTTTGATAAATAGTCACGAGAAAATCTTTAAATGTTATTATTTCATTTTATGGTAAACAATAGAGATATCCCCTTTTTTATAGTGATCTTACTGTGGCTTACTTATATTCTTTTGCTATCTTTTGATAGTAAAATATAGAACTATTAGAAAATAAAGTTTTTTTTTCATTTTTAATGATTTCATTTTTATTGTATAATAAAAATGAAACAAAGACAAAGAATAGTTACTTGATAAATTAACAAACAGGTAAAAAGAGAAGACAAGTTAATAATATAAATGAAAAGTAGAAATAATTACAAACACAGCAGATAAAAAGTTGAGATTATCTACTATATGCAAAAGAAATTCAGAAAAATGAACAAATCTCTAGAAAAAAAAATATAAACTAGCCCAGGAAGAACAAAAGACTTGAATATTCTTACAATTGAAGAGGTTGACCAAAGTTCAAATTCGTCCCACATAAAAACCACTGGACCCATACGGTATTACAGGTGAGAAAACAAGAGTGAATAGTTCCCAGCTCAGGATAAAGACAGAGCAAAACCGGGCACCAAAACTGGACAAAAACATTACAAGAAAGAAAGTCACAGGCTCACTTTTACACAATGATATATATTTTTAAAAATCCTAACAAAGTATGAACAAATTGAATCTAGCACATAAAAAAGATAAATCATGATCCAGTTGAGTTTATCCAAGATATACAAGGATATTTTAACACAAAATCTCTAAGTATAATTCACTCATATTGAAGAAGAAAGGTCATACAACCATTTCAATTGATGTAGAAAATACACTGGACAAAAACATATAATTCAAAATTTTAAAAAATCATCTTAAATATAAATAGAAGAAACCTTCCTTAACCTGATAAAAGTTATTATTTTAAAAAAACAACAACACTATGTAATTATTTTCAACAGACAGAAATGGAATGCATTCCTTTGACAATCAGGAATAAAGTAATGTTCTATCACTTCTACTCAATATTGTATGAAAAGTCTTTACCCTTGCAACAAGAAAATAAATTTGGCCAGGCAGAAAATAGTTTTAATGTTTTTTGATCATGCCTATTCCAGCAATTTATAATAGCAAATTGAATATACTTAGAAATATACTTACATATGGATGCAACATAAGTATACTACATATGGATAATTGAAACTATTTTCATGACAATAATGTCAATGGTGAATTTATAGTTTCCTAAGGTATGTAAATAATATTAGTAAATTAACTGAGATAATGACTTGTAAGAGGTTTAAAATATGGGTTTAAATGTCAATAATCTATAAATTTGAAACTATAAATTTATTATACTTCTACTAACCTTCCACAAAGATTAATATATATGACCAGGAGGTTGAACAAAACTGAGTCATGACATGAAATTTTTAATTGGGAGAATATGTCCCATACATTTTTATAAAAGCGCCACAGTTTTTCCACGGATTTTCTGCTTATGCTTAGCTAATAGTCATTGAATTACTTGAGTTGTTTGAACATACTTATTCAATTCACCAAATAGTATATGCAACCCATAATAACAACGTACATTTCAATTTGCCCTCTCCCCTCCTATTTCCACCTGGAAGCCTCCAGTAGGATAAAGAAACTGCAACTTGACAGTTCTATACTTTTTTTGTTAGCTCACTTTTTCTCCCACTTCATACTGATGTCATTTCTCCAGGTTTCTGGAGAGAAGAGAGGCTAGAACAACAGGTAACGGGCTATAACTACTCTTGCTGAGCTGGCCACAGATGTTTTAAGTGTTGCTTTCGTTTCTGGTATACCTTCCTTTCACAGACTCTTCAGAGGCTCCTGCTGGGCCTCCCACTGCTGCAGTGCTTTTGATGCAGCTAGACTATTCCCTGCAGCAGTTCCTTTTCCCATGTTTTGGCCTCTGAGGATCAACTGTACAGCTCTATCTTCTTTTTGATGAGATCTTTAGTCTCCCTTGGCGAGTCAATTTTATAGGACCAAGATGATCGCATGCAGGCTCTCTACAGAGTGGTATACATCTGTTCCAAGAGAAACATGCTCTCATCCTTTTTACTGGCTAAATTTGGAATTGCAAGGAGACCTCAATGCAGCAACACTCTCCAGGTTTTATCAGCAAAGCCACACTTTTTTTTTTTTTTGTCACATTATCTTATTAAAATGAGACCACACGCCACGGTACACTCTAGCTTTTACAGATATGAACCAACTCCAAAATTTTAGGTCATTCAATCATAGGGACCATATTGCCTTGTTTTCCCAGTGGTCCTTTTGGACATCTGACTAAGTCTATAGTTAGAAGTTGGCCTCCTGTGCTTGTCCAGTTCCTCTGAGCTACTCCAAGAATGGTATCTCATTAGGTCAAAACCTGTGTAGAAGAAATGGGGAGGGCCAGGATGTCTGGGACAATCTTCAGACATGAGGCCAGACCGACCTTGGGAGAAGGAAAGTGGGAGAGAAGATTGGGTATGATGCTCATGGACTGCCATGTAGTCAGATGGAGATTTGACAAAGCCATAATGGAGTCCTAAAGCCATTGCTATGAGATAACTCCTGTGTCTTCTAAAAATGAGTTTTTAATAACATCCTTGCATCATTAAGTCACTGACTGTGAGCAGCTCATGAGAGTTGTAGTCTTCATATATATAAACGCAGCACAGTTGTTGAAACTCTTGGCCAATTACACTTCCTGTGGTTGGAAG
The DNA here is from genome assembly GCF_048565385.1 of Saimiri boliviensis. Taxonomy (NCBI): domain Eukaryota; kingdom Metazoa; phylum Chordata; class Mammalia; order Primates; family Cebidae; genus Saimiri; species Saimiri boliviensis. The sequence goes on from NC_133449.1 coordinate 203,398,067, forward strand.
TCTGGGAGACATATCCTATGGCCACCTGTTATACCTCTCCTTCCCTGCAGAGTGTGAAAGTATGGACTCCTAGTGGGGTAAGAGTTCTGTCCAAATACATCATTTTATTAATCCTCCCCACAAAGCCCTATCTCTATCTCTTACTCCTTCTATCTCTATCTCTCACACTTTATATTCTTAAAGAACAAGATTCAAGGGTCATGGAATAGTTTTTCCCATTCCCTTGGAAAATATCTATAGTTATTTAGTCTTAATATGTCATATCGGTTTTTTTCTGGAGTTCATCATTTTCTACTTTTGACATTTTGCAACATATTTATTCCTGAAGCTAGTAAAAATGATGGAACTAAATGTTGGTTATTTCCTTTAATATTGAATCTGATAATAAAATAATCACTATTAAGATAATTATTTTCAAATGAAAACTCACACAAGGCTTCTCAGAGAAAAAAAAATGATAGTTTTTGACATACTTGTTAATTAAACATGCTATTGTGACCATGAAGGTCACACAAAACTTCTGTCTGTTTGTTCTGTGTAGCAGAATATGTCAATCTATAAGCTATACTGGAAAAGTAGGCTCACGTAGTTATCCATCCATTCTTTCTCCTGCAGAAGTTACTAATTTCTAAAAAGTCATTTTTTGAGAGTTTTTAGCATGAAGGGGTGTTGAATTTTACTGAAAGCTTCTTCTGCATCCATGGAGATGAATATGTGGTTTTGTCATTGGTTCTGTTTATGTGATGGATTACATTACATTACATTACATTACAGGATTTTCATGTCGATGTTTACCAGGGATATTGGCCTAGAATTTTCTCTTTTTGTTGTATCTCTGCCATGTTGATTATGTTGGTCTCATATAATAAGTTAGGGCAGAGTCCCTCTTTTTCTATTGCTTGGAATAGTTTCAGAAGAAATGATACCAGCTCCTCTTTGTACCTCTGGTAGAATTTGGCTGTGAATCTGTCTGTTCCTTGGCTTTTTTTGGGTGGCAGGCTATGAACTGCTGCCTCAGTTTTAGAACTTGTTATTGGTTTATTCAGGGATTCGTATTCTTCCTGATTTAGTCTTGGGAGGGTGTATGTAACCAGGAATTTATCCATTTCTTCTCGATTTTTCTAGGGTATTTGTTTAGAGGTGTTTATAGTACTCTCTGACGGTCGTTTGTATTTCTTTGATATCAGTGGTGATACTCCCTTTATCATTTTTTTTTTTTTTTTGAGACGGAGTTTCGCTCTTGTTACCCGGGCTGGAGTGCAATGGCATGGTCTCGGCTCACCGCAACCTCCACCTCCTGGGCTCAGGCAATTCTCCTGCCTCAGCCTCCTAAGTAGCTGGGATTACAGGCATGCACCACCACGCCCAGCTAGTTTTTGTATTTTTAGTAGAGACGGGGTTTCACCATGTTGACCAGGATGGTCATCATTTTTTATTATGTCTATTTGATTCTTCTCTCTTTTCTTCTTTATTAGTCTGGATAATGGTCTTTTTTTATATCTTTTCAAAGAACCACTTCCTGGATTCATTCATTTTTTGAAACGTTTTTTTGTGTCACTAACTCCTGCAGTTCTGCTCTGATTTTAGTTATTTCTTGTGTTCTGCTAGCTTTTGAATTTGATTGCTCTTGCTTCTCTAGTTCTTTTAATTGTGATGTTACAGTGTCGATTTTAGCTCTTTCCTGCTTTCTCTTGCGGACATTTAGTAATATACATTTCCCTTTAAATACTGCTTTAGCTGTGTCCCAGAGATTCTGGTATCTTGCATCTTCATTCACATTGGTTTCAAAGAACTTTTTTATTTCTGCCTTAATTTTGTTGTTTACCCAGTAGTCATTCAGGAGCAGGTTGTTCAGTTTCCATGTGGTTGTGTGGTTTTGAGTGAGTTTCTTAATCCTGAGTTCTAATTTGATTGCACTGTGATCTGAGAGACTGTTATGATTTCAATTTTTTTTTTTTTGCATTTGCTGAGGAGTGTTTTACTTCCAATTATGTGGTCAATTTTAGAACAAGTGCTATGTGGTGCTGAGAAGAATGTATATTATGTTGATTTGGGGTAGAGAGTTCTGTAGATGTCTATTAGGTCCACTTGGTTCAGATCTGAGTTCAAGCTCTGAATATGCTTGTTAATTTTCTATCTCATTGTTCTGTCTAATATTGACAGTTGGGTGTTAAAGTCTACCACTATTATTGTTTTAGAGTCTAAGTCTCTTTGTAGGTTTCTAAGAACTTGCTTTATGAATCTGGAGCTCCTGTATTGGATGCATGTATATCTAGGATAGTTAGCTCTTCTTGTTGCATTGATCCCTTTACCATTTATGTAATGCCCTTCTTTTTTTTTTTCTTTTTTTTTTCTTTGCTGGTTTAAAGTCTGTTTTGCCACAGACTAGGATTGCAACCCCTGCTTTTTTTAATGCTTTCCATTTGCTTGGCAAATATTCCTCCATCCCTTTATTTTGAGCATATGTGTGTCTTCGCATGTGAGATGGGTCTCCTGAATATAGCACACCAATGGGTCTTGACTCTTTATCCAATTTGCCAGTCTGTGTCTTTTAATTGGGGTGCTTAGCCCATTTACATTTAAAGTTAATATTGTTATGTGTGAATTTTCTTTAAGAATGTTGAATATTGGCCCCCACTCTCTTCTGGCTTGTAGGGTTTCTGCAGAGAGATCTGCTGTTAGTCTGATGGACTTCCTTTTGTGGGTAAGCCGACCTTTTTCTATGGCTGCGCTTAGCATTTTTTCCTTCATTTCAACCTTGAAATGTGAATGTGACAGTTATGAGTCTTGGGGTTGCTATTCTCAAGGAGTATCTTTGTGGTATTCTCTGTATTTCCTGAAATTGAATGTTAGCCTGTCTTGCTTGGTTGGGGAAGTTCTCCTGGATAATACCCCGAAGAGTGTTTTCCAACTTGGTTCCATCCTCCCTATCACTTTCAGGTACACCAGTCAAACATAGGTTTGGTCTTTTCATATAGTCCCATATTTATTGGAGGCTTTGTTTGGTCCTTTCCATTCTGTTTTCTCTAATCTTGTCTTCATGCTTTATTTCATTGAAACGCTAATATCCTTTTGATCTTGAATCTCTGACATTCTTTCTTCCACTTGATTGATTCAGCTACTGATACTAGTAAATGCTTCATGAAGTTCTCATGCTGTGTTTTTCAGCTCCATCAGGTCATTCTTCTCTAAGCTGGTTATTTCAGTTAGCCATTCCTGTAATCTTTTTTCAAGGTTCTTAGCTTCCTTGTATTGGGTTAGAACATGCTCCTTTAGGTGGCAGGAGTTTGTTATTACACACATTCTGAGTAAACTAGGTATTGATGGGATGTATCTCAAAATAATCAGAGCTATTTGTAACAAACCCAGGGCCAGTATCAAACTGAATGGGCAAAAGCTGGAAGCATTCCCTTTGAAAACCAGCAAAAGACAAGGATACCCTTTCTCACCACTCCTATTCAACAAAGTATTCGAAGTTCTGGCCAGGGAAATCAGGTATGAGAAAGAAATAAAGGATGTTCAAATAGGAAGAGAGGAAGTCAAATTGTCTATATGCAGATGACATGATTGTATATTTAGAAAGCCTCATTGTCTCAGCCCAAAATATTCTTAAGCTGATAAGTAACTTCAGAAAAGTCTTAGGATACAAAATCAATGTGCAAAAACGACAAGCATTCCCATACACCAAGAGCAGACAAACAGAGAGCCAAATCATGAGGGAACTCCCATTCACAATTGCTACAAAGAGAATAAAATATGTAAGAATAAAACATACAAGGGATGTGAAGGACCTCTTCAAGGAGAACTACAAAACACTGCTTGAGAAAATCAGAGAGGACACAAACAAATGGAAAAACATTCCATGCTCATGGATAGAAAGAAACAATATCATGAAAATGGCCATACTGCCAAAAGTAACTTATAGATTCAATGCTATCCCCATCAGGCTGCCATTGACTTTCTTCACAGAATTAGAAAAAAACTACTTTAAATTTCACATGGAACCAAAAAAGAGTCTGTATAGTCAAGACAGTGCTAAGAAAAAAGAACAACGCTAGAAGCATCATATTACCTGATTTCAAACTATGCTACAAATGTACAGTAACCAAAACAGCATGGAACTGGTACCAAAACAGACATACAGACCAATGGAACAGAACAAAGTCCTTAGAAATAACACCACACATCTACAACCACCTGATCTTTGACAAACCTGAAAAAAAGCAAGCAATGGGGAAAGGATTCCCAATTTAATATAGGTGTTGGGAAAAATTGCTAGCCATATGCAGAAAACTGAAACTGGATCCCTTCCTTACACTTTATACAAAAATTAACTCAAGATAGATTAAATACTTAAACATAAGACCTAAAACCAATAAAATCCTAGAAAAAAACCTAGGCAATACCATTCAGGAGATAGGCATAGGCAAAGACTTCATGACTAAAATACCAAAATAAAGGGTAACAAAAGCCAAAATTGATAAATGGGATCCAATTAAACTAAAGAGCATCTGTACTACAAAAGAAACTATCATCAGAGACACCAGGCAAACTTCAGAATGGGAGAAACATTTTTGCAATCTCTCCATTTGACAAAGGGCTGATATCCAGAATCTACAAAGGACTAACAAATTAACAAGAAAAGAACAAACAACCTCATCAAAAAGTGGGCAAGGGATATGAACAGAAACTTCTAAAAAAAAAAAAGACATTTATGAGGTTAACAATTATATCTAAAAAGGCTCATCATCATCACTGATCATTAGAGAAATGCAAATCAAAACCACAGTGAGATACTATCTCAGGCCAGTTAGGATAAGCAACAGATGCTGGAAAGAATGTGGTGAAATAGGAACACTTTTACACCATTGGTGGGAGTGGAAATTAGTTCAGTCATTGTGAAAGACAGTGTGGCGATTCCTCAAGGATCTAGAACCAGCAATGCCATTTGACCCAGCAATCTCATTACTGGGTACATACCTAAAGGATTATAAATCATTCTAGTATAAAGACACATGCATATGTATGTTTATTGCAGCACTTTTCACAATAGCAAAGACTTGGAACCAACCCAAGTGCCCATCAATTATAGACTGGATAAAGACAATATGGCACATATACATAATGGAGTATTATACAGCCATAAACAAGAATGAGTTCATGTCCTTTGCAGTGACATGTGCAAAGCTGGAAACCATCATTCTCAGCAAATTAACGCAGAAACAGAAAACCAAATAACACATATTCTCACTCGTAAGTGGGAGCTGAACAATCAGAACAGATGGAAACAGGGAGGGTAGCATCACACACCGGGGCCTGTTGGGGGTGGGGGCTAGGGGAGTAATAGCATTAGGAGAAATACCCAATGTAGATGATGGGTTGATGGGTGCAGCAAACCACTGTGGCATGTGTATATCTATGTAACAAACCTGTATGTTCTGCACATGTATCCCATAACTTAAAGTATATAGAAGAAAAAGAAGCCTTTTTTTCATTGTCTTTCCTGCTCTTCCCTGTGAAACATACTGATTTATACACAGTTTTACAAATGTAAATATATTCCAATCTGAAACTAGTAGATGAGAAAGAAAATGAAAATAACTTACTTTAAATGTTAAGAATGTAATGTGTAACACATGAGCTCTTTGTAAATCTAAATCTAAAATAAATTATTAGGTGACTGATTATTTTGAAAAAAATCCAATTTTCTTAATTTTCAAAAGCTAACTCAGGCTAGAGTAAACTGACAGAAAGAAAATAAAACCAAAGAATATAATATTTTGAATTCTGTCATCTTAATATCTAGGGAGACTTAATACCTCATTACAAAGTTATTGATTTTGGTGCACAGAGCCCCGAAGTTGTATATTACTTACCCAAGGTAATGGCATGTTTTGAGCTGAATCTGTACTTAGGCTAAGCAGGTTTCTTTGAAAGCATAGAACATGAAACAACTTCCTAAATAACTGAATGATTGCTAACAATCCCAAGTTAGAGAACATGGCACTTTTCAGCTAAACTTTTACATTTACATTGAAGGTAAATTTAACAGAGTATTGCTGGATAATTTTAAATTTCTATTTCCAAATAATTGATGGTCAAAAAATCAGCATGGCTTAGTACTTCATCAGAATAAATGTAAGAACTCATCTAGTTGTATTTCTTTTTTCTTTTTTTTTTTTTTTTTTTTTTTGCGACGGAGTTTCGCTCTTGTTACCCAAGCTGGAGTGCAATGGCGCGATCTCGGCTCACCACAACCTCCGCCTCCTGGTTTCAGGCAATTCACCTGCCTCAGCCTCCTGAGTAGCTGGGATTACAGGCACATGCCACCATGCCCAGCTGATTTTTTGTATTTTTAGTAGAGACGGGGTTTCACCGTGTTGACCAGGATGGTCTCAATCTCTTGACCTTGTGATCCACCTGCCTCAGCCTCCCAAAGTTCTGGGATTACATAGTTGTATTTCTTTATTTATTGAAAGCATTCCACAAGTATGCTTGTAATAACATAAGTCAAATATATAATATTGATATTCAATATAGCTCTACTTCTGGTATTTTCAAATATTTAAATATCTTTATTCTTATATATTCAAATATTAATCAGAAAAATCAAGTTGCAGAAACAAGCAGACAGACAACAAGCAAAACAATGTAAGTTTTCCATTTGCCTGGAAAGATAATTTCAGAAACGGAAAATGAAGGCAAAAAGTTTTCTTGTTTTGAATAGGATGAAGTAGCTAGTTACAAACAAAGATTATCATGACAACAACTAGAAAATTCAACAAAAAAACTTAAAATCACTTATGTAAGGGCATGAGAAAGCTGCTGAAGTAAGAACTAAAAGGTCAAGATTCAGGAAAACAGAGAATGGACTTGAGGTGTGGTGACTTTCTACATTTGTCTGGAGTCATTTGCTGGGTTTAGGATGTCAGCTGAAGAATGCAGGCTTTGCCTGGACAGAACTAGGCTTAGGATGTCAGTTGAAGAATTCAGGTGTTGCCTGGACAAAACACAAATTCTGGAGAACAGGAATATGAGTAGAACTTTTAGTAACCTTTAGCAACTGGGTACACAAAGTTGATGATATATAAGGTGCCAAGATTTTAGTGAAAAAGGACGACTGGAGAGCTTACCCTGGCACACAGCCAGTTCCCCTCAAATTATTTACCCCTATTCTGAAGCTGCTCAAGGCAAGGAACTGAAAATGTAAGCAGAAACATTTTGAAAAGGAGGTCAGAGATTTCTGCTGTCTCATTGTCCTGTCCTTAAAATTAGAGTTTGGAACTTACTAGAGAGTCCCTGATAAATATACCAGGTTTTAATTAAAGGCCTGGAGGTCTTCACTTGAGGAGTAAGTGGGAACCAGAAGTACTAGAGCCTTATGCAAATTACTATCTTACCTCAACTCAGTTCAGACCCTGATTGGATTTTAATCATCAGCCACTTCTGTCTGTCCAGCAAAGTGAGGAGTAAGTCATTCCTAGAGAAATATAACACTACAAATTTTACAATACATAATGTTCCGTATTTAATTAAAAAAAAATCAGAGATGCCAACATCGGAAAGAAAAACAATTAAAAATAGACACGTCCAAATGTTGGAGTTAATAAAAAAAGTTTAACTATAATTAATAAATCAAAGGAAATAAACAAAGACATAGAAAAATAGATGAAAAGATGGAGAATTTCACCCAGAGAAATAGCATCTACAGGTCAGGCATAGTGTCTCCTGCCTGTAATCGCAACACTTTGGTAGGCTGAGGTGGGCAGATCACTTGAGTTCAGGAGTTCACGACCAGCCTGGCCAACATGGTGAAACACCGTCTCTACTAGAAATACAAAAAATGAGCTGGCATGGTGGTGCATGCCTGTAATCCAAGCTACTCTGGAGGCTGAGGCACGATAACTGATTGCACCCAGGAGAAGGAGGTTGTAGTGATCTGTGATCGCACCAGTGCACTGCAGCCTAGGTGACAGAGCGAGACTCTGTCTCAAAAAAGAAGAAGAAGAAGAAATAGTATCTATACAAAAGATTTACATAGGAATTCCAGAACTGAAAATTGAAATACCTAAAATAAAGAGTTTAATAGGGGGTTTAACAAAAGAATGGCATGAGGCTAGGAGGTCCAGGCTGTAGTAAACTGTGTTCCGACCACTGCACTTCAGCTGCAGCAGCAGAGTGAGACCCTGTCTCAAAAACAAAACAAAACAAAACAACATAAAAACAAAGAAATAAAATACAGGTGAATTAAATAATTTTTAGACAGACAAAAACATAGAATGTATTGGCAGCAAAGCTTAACTAAAAGAATAGAGATAAAATTTTATGTAGAAAGAAAATGATCCTAGGATATGTAATTACAGAAATGAATGACTGGCAAAGGAGAAATTCATATAGATGAATATTGGCTGATGGGTAATAAGAATAATACTTGACACTTGTATATATATGTGTGTGTGTGTGTGTATACATATATACATATATACATATACATATATGTATACACACACACACATATACATAGTTAAAATACATGAAAACAATCGTGCAAAAAGTGGAAGGATGTATATGGAAAGAAAGAGTTCTATTGTAAAGAAAGTACTAAAAGTCATCATTAAAATATTTCATTTTAATAATTAAAGAATGAATTCTATAATCTATAGCACCCATTAACAGAATAGGAAAATAAGCTATAATTAACAAATTATTTGGGGTAAAAATAGAATGGTTGAACAAACCCAGATTTCTGTAAAAGAAAACAATAAAGAAAATAATGAGAGCTTAAAGGAGGCTGGTCAAAGAGAAAATGAGCAATTAAATGGCAGATATGACAGTAAATAAATCTTAAATTTCATTCATAGCAAATGAACAAAATATTTCCAGAAAAGAATAAGATTTGTTAGACTGAATTTGAAATAAACCCTCAAGTATATATATTGCTCTTAAGAGGAACGTCATGTTACAAGAATATAGAGAGATTGAAATCCAAAAGATGGAATAAAAGATATATCATGTGAATATAAACCAAAAAAATTGTTGCTTTTTTAATATCAAATATGATTTTAAGTTAAAAGCATTGCTGAAGATGAAGAATGACATTTTATAATGATGAAGGGGTAAATCAATGGGAAAATACGACCTTTCTAAATCTCTGTGCAATCAATAAATAGTTTCAAAATACATATAAAGTTAACCTTCACAAAACTTCAAGAGTTGATAATACCTGCAGTTAAAACAAATCAGTAAAGATGCAGAAAATATGAACAACACCACTAGCAAAGCTGGCCCAATTGTCTTATTGTATGCACTACATTTAATAATGACAAAATTCAAAGTATTTTCAGGTATACTGGGAGCATCTACTGAAGTGACAGAAGACAATCTTTGTAAAATAACATTTTATCATCTTATTAAGGAAGTGTTTCATGCTTAATCTGCTTGGTATCCGTAACAGAATTTCTATTAAGTTAGAAGTATGTCCTATGCAAGGAAAATGGACAAGATTTGATGGCACCTTTCTGTTCTATGAGTTAATATTGTTCACGCAATTAAAGAGGACTGCAACCCTCAAAATGAATGTCTCATGGGCTGCAGGTTGTTCAAGTGCAGATCGATGTCGTTACTTTTCTAAAAAAATTTTATTTGCACTGATAGAAGATGAAAAAATACATTTTCTTTTCAACTTAAAGAAGTTTACTTCCAAGTATTTATATTGCTGATATCTCCTTTTAGTTGTGCATATATAATTTATATTACTTCAAACAGAAATTCTCCTTCATGTTGACACTGGAATTAATGTGCCTATCAGGCAGTTAGCCCAACTTGCCATTAATAATGCCAAGGTCATGAGGTCTACTATTCATTGGCCAGTGAGTACTGTATCATGCTATGCCTCTAATAAGCCTCTAAGCTTCGCTGGGCATTTTATAAAATGTGCATCGCTAAAATGGGAAGTAAAATGTAAAACATACATGGATCAGCACAACAATTGGAAAAAAACTGCTTAAAGAGCATGCCCTTTGAATCAATAACATCATCTTTGTTTAATAAATGCAGCCCTTTAATTTATCAGAAAAGACTCAGATTCGTCCCTCATTAAGGGAAGACTGTGCTGCAGGCTTTGTTTACTTAGAAAACCAAATTGGAGGAAATGTTGCTAGGTTGCACTTGTATGTAGTCTCAATAATTTGCAGTGAGCAAAATACATTTGCGGCCTTGACAAAACTAGGAATTATTTCATATGAAGTAAATTACTTAAAAATGAAACCAGCACAATTAAAAAAAATCTGTGATTACTTGTTCTTAAAATAATCATCTGTGAAGTATGGTATTATTATAAAAATTAGCTAAAATAGAGTTTAAAGGCTACTGTATCACTACTCTTCAGTTTTGCAGGTGCAAAGTGTCAACATCGAAGATATGTGTAGTACATTGAAATGTAAGATTTTATGAACTTTGAATGAACTGATAAAAGGGTAAAATCAGACATGTTAGTTTAAATAAAAGTGTATTTTGTAAGTAAGCCTAATAATTAGGCATAAAATGTAGGCATAATATGCATTTCTCAGAGAATTAATTTCACAGATTTGTCTCTGGAAATACATGGATTTAACTAAGAACCCATTTTGAATTCTCTGATTTTGAGTCCATATGTGTCTTTGGCTAATGCAGATATGTGGGTAAGATTTGACATTTAGTTTTTTATTAATTACTCCACTAAGTATCTTGCCTGAATATACTATAGAAAGTGGAAGCAAGTGCTTCTTTGACTAAATGTCATTATTTTTCACAAGCTTCATTATTTTTCACAAACTGTACCAAAGGCCAAATGAATGGGTTACAGTTTCACAAATAATTAGACTAAATTATAAAATGTCAAAATAAATGAACAGGCATGCCCTTTGATGTGTTTTCCTTATTTAAGACATTATTAATTTGCATATGAGCCAATTTACCAAATTGGCAGTATTTAACTGTTCTTTTTATCATTTGTGTGAATCATCTGGTTTCCTCTATTTGGGTGTTATTTACAGTTTATAAAGTTGCAATTACTAAGGTGAAATCCTGGTAGTTTTTCTTCTGCAGAAGGGAATTTAATATTATCCGATAATTTCTAACTGCACAATAAAGACTATGTTTTTTTATACAACATAATTTAAGCAGACATGTCAAAGACTTTCTTAATCATAATCAGCTCACTCTCTGGTCTGAGTTTTCTCCATTCACGACTAATAGTTTAAATGTCAATGTGTATTAATATATGTGAAGGTCCATTCCCTTAGTTAGGCATTCAAAATAAGTATATGGAACCATGCACTGTTTTGGCCTTATATTTAGTCTTCATAAAGTTATTATCTCAATTAGTTGCAGCCTTTCAATGACCAGCTTCTCATTGACTCCAGTTTACTCTTTTAAATTTATTATTCAAGCTACTGATAGTAGATTTATGGCCCCATTGACATAGAGCCAGTGATTTTGCTGAAGTCACCAATATCCTCATCATTAAGCTCTTCCTTCTCAGTGGCATACGACACTATACATTTATTTTAATTACATTTGTGAGTCAGCTGAGGTTGCTTTGCTGCTCCTGGCTGGGCTTGGGGGCAGCTCTAAGTGCAGATGAAATCCAAGAACGCTTCATGAGTCTATTATTTTATTTGGACCAGTAGGCTGACCAGGGAATGTTCTTCTCATGATAATGGCAAAAAGTCCCAGAGGGCAAGTGGAAATATGTGAAGTCTCTTAAGGCCTAGGCTTGGAATTGATCACTCTCACTTTTGTCCATATTTTATTGGCCAAAATATGTTCCGTGGCTGAGCCCCGGGTCAAGGAGTTAGAAAGCACATTCTGTCTTTTGTGTCAGGAACTGTAAAGTTACAAAGCAAAGAACATTAATGCAAGGAAGGTTGATGAATTGGAGCCACACAGATAGTGCAAAAGATGTTTTCTTCTACAATATCGTTATTCTTTGCTCTCTTAAATGCATTGGTTTCCCAGTCTCAATTCTACTCTGCTTTCCCTCTACTTGTCATCTTTTTGTCTTGCTTCCCAAATGTTGGCATTTTATGAGGCTTCTTATCAAAATAGAGTTGACCCTTGAAAAACATAGGTTTGAATTGTGTGGGTCCACTTTTACATGGATTTTAAAAAATAAATATACTGGAAAAATATGTAGAGATTTATGACAAGTTGAAAAACTTGCAGATGAGCTATGTAACATAGAAATACTGAAAAAAATCCAAGAAAAAAATAGATATTCATTGGATGTATAAAAATACGTAGATATTAGTCTATTTTATCACTGATCCTCAAACAACATGAGTTTGAACTACATTGGTTCAGTTCTATGCAGATTATTTTCTACCTCTGTTACCCTTGAGAGAGCAAGACCAACTCTTCCTCCTCCTCCTCAGTCTACTCAACAAGACGATGAAGATTAAGACCTTTACAATGATTCACTTCTACTTAGTGAATAGTAAATATATACAATTTTCTTAGTAACATTTTATTTTCTCAGGTTTACTTTATTGTAAGAATATGATATACAATAGATATGACCTACAAAATGTGCTAATCAACTGCTTCTACCTTTGGTAAAGCTCCTGCTCAATAGTAGGCTATTAATAGTTAAATTTAAGGGGAGCCAAAAGTTATATCCATATTTTTGACTGTGTGTGGGGTCAGCGCCCCCTAACCCCCACGTTTTTCAAGAGTCAATTGTATTTATATCCTATTCTTGTTCTGTGCATTTCCTCTCTGAGTGGTCTGATCTACTTATGGAGCTTTCTATTATCTTAAGTTTTAGACGTTTCACTTGAGTTTCAGACTCAAGTTTTTGAGTCTATGTTAGACCTGTCAACCTAAAATACATTAAGAAGTTCAAATTCAGTGTGCCCCAAGCTAAATTGTTGATACATATTCCAATACCAGTGATCAAAATTACTACTATTTTCTTTAACTATCCTAGTGGCATCATCTTATAGTAAAACACTGATGCTTGAATTCTGAAAAACAAATGTATCAACTTTTCCTTCCACCTTCCGGATTTAATCAGCTGCTAAATCCTGTTGAGTCTATCAAATCCCTCTCCTAATATTTCCACAGCTCTTGCTGTAATTTATTTGACAAATTTTATTATAACAATTGTTGTCAAGATATTCTGCTAAGCCATGTTAAATGCCCAGAAAGAACTCAGTCTCATAGAGGATGTAAATATTAGGATATTGATAAAGTACTAAATAGTGTCCAAAGTATGGAGGGATAATTTTTAGCAGGGTAAATCAGGGACAATATGATGTTCTCTAACCAGTCTTTGAATTACGTTATACAAGATGGGTAGGATTTAGATATATAGAGAAGGCAAGATAATAGGGACAAAGAACATTCTAGATAAGTGAAATTATGTTTATAATTACAAAAGAAAATTGGAGTATTAAAAAATTAAATCCCAAGAAGGTTTGAATGTAGCAAATACTTGGTTTTCTTCCCACTGTAGAGGTCCAATTGTTAAAGCAGAGCAGACAGGCATTTCCCATTCTTTCTGAGAGGGTAGGCACAGTTTTATACTAGAAATGTCAGGGTTAACAGTCTATTAGCAGGGCCCATGACTGGTGGGGGTAGTGTTACTAGTGGTGAGAGGTTTTTAGCAGTGATGATGCCAGTGTAAACTGGAGCATTACATATTTGATAGCATGAAATTTCTTATGTTGTTGGATTCTAGACACTTTGTTCCCTATCAGTTTTCGACAGCAGCTTTTACACTTGCAAATACTTTCACGAATTGTCCGATGTGCCTCCAATGCATTATTTTTGCCCTTAAATTAATCAGTAACAACGTTTGTGTTCTCCAGTTCCCTGTCATTGGTCAGGTTCTCCAGAAGCTGACATTGAGGTGAGGGTTTCTGTGTGAGAGATTTGTTAAGGAATAGCTCTCAGAATTTAAAGATGTGTCAAGCAAAGCAGGAAAAGGAAAGAGCAAGCATGGACATGATTTCAGGCCAAGTCTTAAGGAGGGTAAGTTTAGCCTGTTTCCTGAGGGGAACTCTGGATTTTAAGTTATACCTTAGAGATTGTCCTCTTCAAGGGAATGGTGCTGGGCTTCCTACTTCTGTGTGAGTCAGTTATTGAAAAAGGCCCACTTCAGGGGTGTATACATCTCAAGGGTGCTTCTGTATGTCTTCTATTTAGGCAAAATAGTTTCAGTAGTCCAATGGCAATTCTCAAAGAGAAGTGCAGGTGCAGGCTATAGGCAAAAGCACAGAGATTCCAAGGGAGAAAAAGGACACACAGAAATGACTAGAGTCAGAAAAGGTTTCTAGATGGAACAATGATACTGCTTGCTATAGACTACCTGGTTAAAAAACATTACTGGAGTTTCAGATAACATACTTTCATGAATGATGAATGAATCTTCAGTTGGTTATCTGTCATACTTGGGGATGAAATAATAAAAATGTTGTTGGTATCAAGGGATTTTCATATGGAAGATCATGGCTTGCAAAGAGAGGCAGCATGGAATAATGGTTAAAAGTGTAGACTGCAAAACCCAACTGCATTGGTCAAATATCACCTCTGCCATTTCTAGAGGGTGACCTTTGTAAATTACATAACAGTATTTCAGTTTCTTCATGAGTGAAATTAGGGTTAATTGTTTTACTTTCATGAGAGGTTTTGTGAGTATTGAATCAGTTAATATTTCTTCATGACTCACAATAGTGTCTAGCTCATAGTAAATATTAAAAAGTAATAAATTCAGCAGTGAAATAGCTGATTTAATTGTGATCTACAACTTCCTAACAATTTCTCTGCTATAGAATATTACAAACAGTATGAGTCTACGACAGATAGTTAGCCAATGACCAACATAGCTCTTGGGAATATGTATGTATTAAATTCATTTTTTCTTAGATCATTACAAAAAAGTGAATAGAAGATAAATAAGAACTGTTTTCTAATAGTCATTTGATTTTATTATTACTATACTTTGAATCATTGGCATATCAGGTTACAGATTGTTGGACCAGATTGCCTGGATTTAAAATCTAGGTGTACTACTTACTACTTCATTGATTTCATTCAGCCTCCATTTGCTTACTGAAAAACTGGAATTCTGTCTATAAATTCTTCATAGGATTGTTGGAATGCTTAAATGAGTTATCATATAGAAAAAGCTTAGAAAGAGGCCTGATTCAGTAAACATTTTAGAAGAGACTTATTATTTGCTAGCTAATTTATACCACTATATAACATTGTCTTAATCTCATTTTTATAAGTAATTTCACAAAAACTTAGCATTTCTTATATTCTACAAACCAGTCCTCTGGTTAATTTGATATCTCTTTAACATGATCTTTTTTGGGCTTCATACATCTTTTTTAGTAAATCTTATACTGTACCTCCAATAGTTAATGTCTAGAAAGTATATCCACATGAGTTAGGGTTAAAATTGTCCACAAATATATTCCTCCTATATCTTTATATACTTAAATCTGAGCCCTTTTCCAGCATGCTTAAAATATTCCTGAAGCAGTTAATGTCTAGGAATTAAGTAGAAAAATGATTTATACAATTAAATGGGATAATTTATTTTTATTTTAGAAGTACACACATAGCATTTTAAATTCAATGAAACTTTGAGACTGGCTTTTAAGAAATTTCAGTGTGTTCCATTTTATAATATTAAATGTCAGGTTAACATTGTAATGCAATATCGTTAATGTACAGAGTATTTTGACTGAGGCTGTATTATATGAAACAAGATGGAAAAGTCCATACAGAATAAACTAAGTATTTTATCCAGTTGCAAGAAAGTGTATAGAAAAACTTCAAGGTCAGAATTTACACTATTTTTCACTTCTAGCTGTCAAGTAGCATTTGAAAAACACACTCAACACATTTTATTCTCAAGGAAACACAAATCCTGAAGAAAATGTATCCAATTCACAATTCTGTCCCACCTTCAAGGGTAAAGTAATACAGAAGTGAGATGCAACAAAGTGAAACAAGAGTAAGCTCTTCAGAATTAAGAACAAGGTATTTTCATAAATGTATCTTGCAACCCAAAACCCAAAGAGTATAATTCCTCATGTATTGAGTCACTGTCATATGAATATGACTTGTTTTTGTTTCCCTGGTGATACTGACGGGTTGAACTGTATAATAGAACCAAATTAAGTTTAGTTACTTAGTTGTTAATGTGGGCTGAGTGTCAGCTGGGCAATAGGTAATTAAGGATGGTGCAATGAAACTGAGACAAGTTGCTGTCTCTGACTTACTTTAATATTTTCACATTTAATAAGCTAAAATATAAAAATCGAAATAGGTAATATTTTAATATTTTCACATTTTAAAACTGTACAAAGAAACTGAAACATGGCTTCTGTCTCTGAAATATTTTAATACTTTCACATTTTCTTTCAATGCCTCTTTGAAATTTAAGGTACAAGAAGCAACTCAAGGGCCAGATTGAGTTGATATGGAAGTGTCCTAACTCATATGGGTGTTTTTAGAAGCATTTCCTAAACAATGATACTTACACTTAAATATTAAATATTACCATGCATATCATAATTCTGTACATTCTGGTGTTTCCTATGAAACTAACTTCTATTCAGATTACAATTTCAGATGTAATTACTCAGACCTGAGTTCAAGCCCAGCTGTAACTTTTAGCTGAGTGAATTTGGGCATAATATTTAAACTTTAATTAAGAATGACTATTGAAATATTGTTGTACTGTCACCAAACAAGTGTATTAAAAAATCCATAGCATCAGCCATAAATGAGGCACACAAACATTTGTAACTGCTATTACTATCATAATAATTTAGAAAGATTTCTGAAAAACCTACCAATTTTTTTATTAATACATATATCTAGTACTAGTTCGTGTTGTTAAAAATAGATGAAATACATTTTATTATTACAAAACTCTAAATTTTAAAAACGATTTGAAGAAATATAATTTCCTTAGCCTAGGGAAGGAATTTTCAGTAAACTTTTATTTAATAGTTATATAGTAAAAGCATGCCTATTGATATTAGGGAAAAATGACAATCTCTACTAAAATCCTTAGTATTTAACATTCTTCTGAGGCCTCTAGCAAATACATCAAATCAACAAAGATAGAAGAGTTAGAAATATGAGAAAGGAAAAACAGACAAACAATGTTTTCAGGCAATATTATTTGTGGGCATAATATTTAGAAGTACAAGAGATTTAACTGGCAAGAGTTCAAACTTTAGTACTATCAGTCCTCACAGAGTTTGTTGGTTTTAAAGACTGGCATGAATGACAACTCAATCCATGATCAATTCTGTTTGATGTAGAGTAATGAGCAGATGAAACTCACTAGTTCTTCACTGAGGAAATCTAATCCCCAAATAATAATACTATTGCTTCATTATAACACCACAAATTACAGACATCCTAGGAATAGCCCTTTAGAAGGGGGAGCTAGATATATATACATATTCAAATACGCATTTATGCATAGGCCAAAAATAATCTATACAAATAGTGAGATATACCTTATCCATATGAGGAAGGATACAATATACAAAATAAGACAATAATTAGTTTGTAAATCAAATTAAGCTCCAATCAGAATTCTAACAAGTTTTTGGTAGAGCTTGACCAGGTAATCTTAAATCAATATGGAAAAGACTAAATAGCCAAGATTCTCCAAAAAAGAACCAGGCAGTAGAAATTATCTTACTATAGATCAAGGTATTATAAATATATCATTCCTTAAAATCATACAGTATCAGCACAAGAAGAAATACTAGAACAATAGAATGGATTCATGTTCATATACAAAATCCTGTTATATGAGTTTATAGTAAATATCGTATCTCAGCTCTGTGGAGAAAGTGATTCATCCAATAGATGCATATTTGCATGATCATACTACATTTGTATAATTTACTCCATATGATAAAAGGAAATTCATATTTTGCACTATTCATGAAATAATTTTCAAATGAATTATAAATCTAGACATTAAAAAACTCATAAAGTATTAGAAATTCTAATTTATATGTTTATGAATTTGAAAGTAAAAGAAGACTCTGTTTAAACAAGACATAAAATACCAAAGCCTATGTTAACACAAATAATAAAAGACATAAAAACAAAAGGAAATAAATGATGAATGGATCTATGTAAAATTTTCAAACTTATTTACCAGGAATAAAACATATCAGGAATTATTTATCAGGAATAAAACATATCAAAATACAGATGATTCACTGGAAGAAAATACACACAAGAATAATATCACAATCTAAAAAACTAATTACAAAGGAATGATTAGTACTCAAATTGAAAAAGAGTAGTTGATGTAACTGGGTAACTCATAGAAAAGGAAACAGAAATGGCCAACAAGTATATACAAGGATATTCAATTAATTTAAAAAATTTAATTCGCCACAGTAGTTATCTTAGTGCTGGGTACATAATAGTTGTTGTCCATTCAATGGCAACTCCTTTGCCACATGTATAAATAAATATATAAAACTTCTTAAGTTTCTATTTTTAGGACATTTATCATTTGACAGAAATTTAGACAATAGTGATTATCACGGAGAACATGAATTTAGGAAATATTTCTCTGTCATTAATTGATTTGGATTTTACTTCATTTACATGAGTCTAAAAATGTAATAAGATTTAAAGAACTGTGGTAATTAAAAACAATTTGCTGGGAGGAAAAAGATCATTTTCAGTATAGGTTATAATTGTGGTAATTAAAAATTTGCTGGGAGGAAAAAAGATCATTTTCAGTATAGGTTATAATTTTACAGTGTATAGATATGAATTCACAGTGTATATATAAATATATGTAAATTATGTATAATCTATATAGAGAATTTGTGTATCATGAATGATCATCAGTGAATCAGATGGACACTCAGTTCCTAAGTGTAGGTACTTACAGACGACTAAGCAGTACAGTGGCAGGTTGTGATCTTTCATTACTTCCTCATGGCAATTGTTCTCAGCCTGGATTGCACATAAAATTATTTGGTGAGTTTTTAACAAAACAGTGATGCCAAGAGCCTCCCCCACAACCTGGATAACCTTATTGATACCCAGGAAATGGCAATTTTAAAAGATACTAGAATATTTTATTGTATGGCCACTGTGAAGAATTATGACTTTGTGGGAACCTGGTGCAGGATTTTAAACAGAGTATAAACTTGTTAATCAATGGTAATCTTTCCTTAATCAGAGTATTTTTGTTATGTGTAGACAAAGCCTCCATTTTTTTAGTTATCTCTGAATCACTATTAATAATAATGTCATTTGATTTCAAAATGAATTACAACAGGATTTTTGAATGACATATCGCATAAGAAATTATTTGAAATTTTAAAAATCAGATACAGCTCTAAAAATTATCTGACCACTGAGCACAAAGATAATGCAGGCATATCACTAAATACGATGTGAAAAATTTCTGGCTCCTCACCTAGAAATATTACTATTGCATAATCACAAATTGAAAATTCCATCTTAAGATGCAAATATATTTTATTAGTTGGCTTATAATTATTTTAATTGAATCAATTAAGTGGCATTTGCACAAATGATTATGAGGTATTATGCATGCATTAAAGCAAATGAACTTTAAGGTAATGTGCAAAATAACTATAGTAGAAATATTAAGTTGGAATATTTTAATGCCTTTTTAAGTATAGCAATATACTATAAGCACAAAATGTGGAATACCATTACTATTATTCCTGATTAAAATATAAGTTTAGCTGTAGCCAATAAAATAGTACTTAAAGTTTAAAAGGAGATTTGTTCTTATTGTTTTTAAAGGGTAGCAGCAATAGAGGTGAGATTACAGAAACAGAACACTGATTTGATTCTGAGAGAGACACTTAGGCTTGCTTTATGATGCTCAAAATAATTACCTGAATTAATATATCTTATATAAATACAATTTGAGTTTCCAATGGCAATATCTTCTAAAATCCCTGTGATTTTTATAATCAAATCATTCCTTTTTACCACAGGTAAATCTGATATTTGAAACAACAAACTTGTAAAATGCTTCTTATCTAAGTAGAGCTTTTTATTCCATAACAAAACTCTGTGTGAGTTTTTGGGAAGACAGAATAATGATCCCACAAAGATATCAGCATCCTAATCTCTGGAACCTAAGTATATGTTATCTTACCTGGCAAAGGGATTTTACTGATGTGATAAAGTAAAACATCTTTAGATGGGAAGCTTATCCTGAAATTTCCGAGTAGGCCCAATGTAACCACAAGGGTTCTTGCAAGAGCAAGTTCCTACAAGGGCTCTAGAAAGGTGAAAGACAAAATGAGAGGAAGGAGATAATGATGGAAGTAGAAGATGGAGTGTTACAATGGAAGATAGAGCAAGCGGCCACAAGCCATGGAATGCAGCTGGCTTCTAAAAGTGGACAAAAAAAATTTTTTTGTAGAGCCTCCGGAATGTGTTACTACCAACCCTTTGATTTTAGCTCATAACACTTATTTCAGATTTTTAACTTCTGGAACTGTAAGAGAGTTGATGCTTTAAGCCAGCAACTTTCTGATAATTTGTTAAGCAGCAATGGGAAACTAAAACAGGTTTCAACATGCATTATATGATTTATTTCTATTTATTATATTTTAGAGAAATATAATTTTTATTTCTCAAAATAAGAAGTTGGGCAATACCAACCCAATAGCAGTCTTAACATTCTCTCTTACCTCCTTGTAAAGGACACTGGTTTTGATCTTTGTGTTCAGGTCAGGAATTCAAAACCAGCCTGGCCAACAGGGTGAAACCCCATCTCTACTAAACATACAAAAAATAACTGGGAATGGTGGCTGGTGCCTATAATGCCAGCTACTCAGGATGCTGAAGCAGGAGAATTGCTTGAACCTGTGAGGCAGAGGTTGCAGTGAACCAAGATCTTATCACTGCACTCCAGACTGGATGACAGAGCAAGACTGTCTCAAAAACAAACAAACAAACAAACAAACAAAAACCCACTGCCACCAACAAAGAACTATTTAGCTCTTTCTTTGAGTATCTACTACAGTATATACTCTCTCTCTCTCTCTCTCTCTCTCTCTCTCTCTCTCTATATATATATATATATATATATATATATATATATATATATATATATCTCATACACTTGGTTTTAATATAAGTCCTTGAGAGACAATACAATTATCTAGGGTCCTCAGAAGCCTGCAGACAATGAGGAGCACCTGCTGCTTTCCTAAGGGAACCAAAACCTTAAAACAACAATTAATATTCTGAATAGCAAGCAACAGAATCAACAAGCATCAATATAGCAAGCTTGAATTCAAATCCAAGTGCTCTAAATCCAGGTGATCTACACCCCAGCACTGCTCTGCTTGGAAGCTCCATAGTGCTAAAATGGGTCTGTGATAACAACGACTCCCTGGCCAGCTTAGACTCTGGGAACTCAGCATGGACACACAGCTTAATCTGCAGTGGTGAGCAGCCTCCCAGAAGATCCAAGATGATTTCTGTTTCTTGATATTCGCACCCTTGTGTAGTCCTCTCCTTTGTCGTATCAGGGTTGGTCTGACTGTAGCAGACCACTGTAGCCTATGGCTGCAGTGATAGGAAGTAACTTCTAAGTTTAGGTTATAAAGACTCCTTCCATCTTGCATGCTCTCTTGCTCACTGTGATCACTCTTGGATCATTTGCTTTGAGGGCAGGTGTCATGTCATGTGGACACTCAGGTAGACTATGGAGAGCACACATGGCAAGAAATGGTGGTCTCCATCAATCGCTTGTAAGGAACTGAAACCTGCCAACTACTATATGAGTAAATAAGGAAGTGAATTATCTGCCCCAGTCAAGCCTTGAGGCAACTATAGCCCTGGACAACAAACAGCTCTACTGCAGCCTTATGGAAGAACCCTAGCCAGTACTACCCAGCTATGATGCTCTAAGATTCTTGACCTATAGAAACTATGAGATAATAAAGGTGTATTGTTTCAAGCTGCTATGTTTTGCGGTAAATTGTTATGCAGTGATAGATAACTAATAGCTGCTCTTGTTGCTGCCTCAGTTGCCTGGATGTTGAGGGGCAAATAGGACTCTTCACTGAAGGAGCTAGAGAATGGAAGAGAAGGTTTTGTCAGATAAAGAAGGAGGAGAAAGGATAGGTTTCTCTGCCAGTGGTAGCATTTCCACATGTGTCTCCTGCTATATTTGATCTACTTTATGTTTAAGCTAATGAGGTAATATAACTTTTGCCCAAATCCACCTGACGTGTTTGTGTTCATACTGTGTTCTTCCTCAGCGTTTCCCTCTTGCACATTTGTGCGTCATCATTCTTTAGCCTTCCTTCTACTTCCTGCTCAGGGATCCACTCATTCTGTGAATCAATGATTCATGTATAATAATCTCCATTTGAAGTAATGCTCTCATTTGTGCTACCAAAGCTCTCTACACATTTAATCTTCTCATCGTCAGCTTTTTAAAATCTCAGTTGGTTCCAGGTTTCTCAATTATATTTTAAACTTTTTGTAAGAAGCATCTGCGAATGACTCGTTTGTTTCCTGATTCCCAAGACTCGTAGGGTTGAGTTTAACTAAAAATAAGCTCTGGGAAAAAAAAAAAATATATATATATATATATATGGATATATATATTTACATATATATGGATATATATATTTACTTGTGCTAAATTGTTTTACTAAAAATAAGCTAACTAAATATATATATATATATATATATATGTATATGTATATACTTGTGCTAAAATTGTAGTTGTATCATTGGATTTCATTTTGTTCAATTTAATATAAAGAAGAAACCTGACTCGGGATCAGTAGGAAATGATCTCACTTGGAATGATCAAATGGTAATTAGATAGCCTTGGGCTCATTTTTCTTTTTCTTTCATTTTATTTTTAAAAACTCCTGGGCTTCTTTTTTTTTTAATAAATATATACACAAGATAATAGACTCTCCAGACCAAAATTGCAAATCTTAAGTAATATACATATAAAATCATCTTGTTCAATTCATACATATTTTAGGGACTTGATGCAAATTATAAAACAAATGATCCCTGTTGTAGTTTAGTTTCATGAATGTAGATCACAACAGGATGAGTTAATTCTTTTGGATTTGTCATATTAGAATCTTGTCTGGAATCTGCATCAAGACAGACAGGTTATTAGAATTTAATTCCTAGGCAAAACAAAATTTAGCACTCATTTTCAAGTAGGTGTTGCAGGATAAGAAAACATCACATTTCATGTGGTATTCACACCCTAAATTGCTAGGGTTTGAGGCTAATGGAGCTACTTATTCACAAAGTGAATCTTACAGAAAATGAAAGATAGTGCTTAAATTGGCCACTAAGTTCTGGCTTGTGTCAATTAATTTCTGAGAAAACTTTTGTTTTCTTTAAACAAAACACCATGAATGCACAGCTGCAGAATAAGTGAAAAACAGTTTTGTAATATACTCTTCAATCAATTAGGCATTTAAAAAATGTACATAGCATTATTTCAGCAAACAGCCTGGACATAAACTTTCAGTGTTTGAATTAATTCCAATAGTCTCAGAAATTGAAAGAAAATTAACCACATTTGTGAGAATTTGTTTACACACCCTTTAGTAATTAAGGGCAATCTGCCCTATTCTTAGAATCTTTGAGCCAGTAAAGGGGAAAGAAATGGGCAGAGTTATCAGTTTAAGCAGAAGCCTTTTTATAGATACATCAGAATTCACATTTGGGGCAAAATAAATAATGATAAATCATAATAACTTTTTTATAAAGTACTCTACAAGGAGATACAGAGCAAGCTAGGCATCCTTAGAAATACTAACTGTTGATGAATATTCATCTCTTAGAGGAGCTTACATTATGTGGAAATTGAATTCAAACCATGCTTTAAGTACCTAGTCTGTTTTTTTTTTTTTTTAAGGCAACAAGGTGATATAAATTGTTAGATTGGCAGCATTATTATTTTTTGTTTATATCGTTTCTTAAACTACCTCAGCTTTGCCATTTTTTGCCTTTTAATTTTTTATATTCCTTTCTGAGAATGAAATGCATCTAAAATAAGGAGAATATTCCATAATGTCTGTTTTGTAGCCAACTGCCAAATGTAATCTTTGTCTGGATCCACAGTCCAGAGAGGACGGCCATGTTGTGGGGAGAGCAAAATGCTAGCAGTGATAAGTTCCAGTCCCAGCAAGGCTGTTCTAGATTGGGTTCTGCTTGTGGCTCTGGCATTTGGGACTTTCTGACCTCTATCTCATCTTGATATTCACTTATTCTTTCTGAATCTCTTTCCATTCTGTCAACAACAATATTAGAAATATTTATAATGGGGTACCATGTGCCGGGCACTCCACTTACTAGCTCAAAAAAGTTTGAACGACATAGGAATAAAGGTGGCCTAATGGGTAAGTGAGACAGTTCTGTAGAATCTAGAATGCAGCTGTAATTGCAGTAACATAGCCACTGAAAAATTAAATGCTGCTCTGGGCATACAAAGCTTAACACAAGGGCAGGTGAAAGAGTGGCATGGAGGAAGTGTCACTTAAGCTGTGACATGAGGGGTGAGATAATACACATAAAGCAAAGCACAGACCTGGACCTTATTATTATTTGGCAAATTAGCTCTATTTTAGAAGCCAAAAACGACTATTGAATCCGTAAGTCTGCTCTTTGGCCCGAACTATTCACATCAGCAGTTAGAAATGGTTTAATCTGTTTGATTTTACAAGAGGTAACTTCACTATTGAGTGAAAGAATATTTTCCCATCTAGCCAGGAGTATAACGAGTGTTTAGAAGCCATTCTTATGTTCTATACAATGGATAAATTTCTTTTATTTTACTAATTAAAGTTTATTGAATTCCATGAGATGCTTGAAATTATTTCTAACTGGGCAATTCTCGTTTAAAAATAATTTTACTGGTCTTAATGAAATGTCTTGTTTTTTTTTTTTTAAATATTACTTTTCATCTTCTGTTTTAACATAGGAAATCTAGTGCCGTTATTCTGGATTGGGGCAGGCTTATTGCATATTTTAATTTCAAGTGCAATAACGTCATTGAAAAGCTAATCACTCTTTCAGTTTATTTCCCTCCCTCTCTTTTACCTTATCAACAGTTAGAAATAACAGAGGCTTTCTGAAGTGAACATAGAAATGTTACAACTTGTGCCACAGTACTGGACTGAAATGAAGATATAATACAGCCAGAGTGGTTTAAATTAATAGCAAATAAATAAAGAAAAAAAAAACTTCATTGTGAGGATCATAGTCATGGGATAGCTCTGTCGTTTGGTGGAAAGTGGAGTAGACGGACAGAGTCACCACAGGAGAAAAAAATGCTTAAATTAAGACTCCCTGAGAGATTGAATAAGAGTATGATTAGTTCAGCCTTGCTTCCATTCTCCACTTCCCCCTCCCATATAGACTTCAGTTTTAATAATGATTAAAGAATAATGCCTGAATCCCATCTGAATGGCTTTTGAGATTTAACTCACTGAATCTATTCATAGCTCTGAGCTTGTAAGGGGGACTGAACAGATCTGCACAACTAATCGTGGAATATTACACTGATACTTCATCTCCCACATCAATACCAATTACGCCTGCACAGAGAGCATCACATATTATTTTAATAGGATAGGAATTTTTAATCCAGTCAGGTAGTTCTGGATGAATGTGTTTGTATGTCTGTCATTAAAATTTGGTGGCTCATGCTGCTCAAGACAGACACATTTTGAATGTTTAAAATTTTCACAGATGTTATTTATCCATCAGAATGGAAAATTTCCTGCTCTCTACTATATAGATTCTGCCTCATTAACATAAATAAAGAATAAAGCATAACAACAACAATCTTGCTTAATGTGTACACACAGAAATATTGTCATAGGCATCTGGCAATCAGTTGGAGACAGTGAAAACTGCTAAATGAATGGAAGTGGAAGAACTAGCAGAAGTATGAGATCCTGTACTGGAAAAAAAGGCTTACTGTTAAAAGCTTTTGTTTCTTTGTTCTATTGTTTTTTATTTTTATTTTCAAGGCATTGTATTCTGCTTGGACCGTCAGATAAAAGATATCTTTACCAATTATTTGAGCTGTTAACATTATTTTAAAATTCCTCTCTTAATGGAGAAGTGAAAATAAATTTATCTCAAAGCTATTTGGTTAAAAAATCACAAAGCAGAATGCTAACTTTTTAACAGCAGGACATATATATGACAGTATCTCACAGGCATGATTAGACATCATGACTGTAAAAGAAATACAGCTAATAGTGGTATATCCCTTGCTACATTTAAGAAAATACATTTACAGAAGTTTGAATATTACATTTGAAATTCCTTTTACTATTCATAAATATAAACTTTGCAAGTTTCTAAAATGTAGGGAATGTCATAGTAAGGCAGTTTTGGTTTTGACTTCAATAAGAGCTTATAAAAATGAAGTGAAAATTTTTCATTAATGATACATGCATCTTTCACTGTCTTTCTTTAGACAATGCTCACCAGCTTGCTGCTTCATGTTGACTCATTTTATTTCCATATTCTTAACTAGGCAGAAAGCTTTCTTGAGGGCGAGGACCATGCTTTATTTGTCATTCATAATGATGGATGCAGAGAAGACATGTTATGTATTTTCTTTTTCTTCATGACTAGATTAAAACTCTATATTCTTTGCCTGGGGTTATAAATAATTAGATATTTGAATTGGTAAGAATTAAAAATTAAGATTAGGATACAAAATCTATTACAAAAGTTACAATTCTAAAAACATATGTCACACAAATGGAATATTTTAGCTAACCAAAAAACTAAATTGCTCACCATACCAGCACTGAAAAAGTGTAATTTGAAATTAAAAACACATTACAATTCACTTTTATCATCTCTCAAAGTAAAATACTTAGGTATAAATAAATCTAACAAAAATATATATAAGGTCTATATGAAGAAAACTATAAAACTCTGATAAAATATATCAAAAATAAATAAATTGATAAACAGTTCATGTTCATGGATAGGAAGACTCGATTCTGTCAAGATGTTAGTTCTTCCCAATTTGATCTATAGAGCCAAGTCAGTCCAAGTCAAAAATCCCATCATATTATTTCATGGATATTGACAAACTGATTCTGACAAAAGACCTGGAAAAGCCAACTCATTATCAAAGGAGAAGAATGAAGTGGGAGATCTGACACTACCTGACTGTAAGACTTATTATAAAGCTACAGTAATAGTAATAATAGTGTATTCCCCAAAACAGACAAACAGATCAGTGGAACAGAATATGGAAACCCAGAAATAGACCCATATAAATACAGTAAACTCATCTTTAACATAAAGCAAAGGCAATACAATAAAGCAAAAATAGTTTTTCTTTTTTTTTTTATTTTTTATTTTTTATTTTTTATTTTATTGCATTTTAGGTTTCGGGGTACATGTGATGAACATGCAAGATTGTTGCATAGGTACACACATGGCAGTGTGGTTTGCTGCCTTCCGTCCCCTCACCTGTATCTGTCATTTCTCCCCATGCTATCTCTTCCCACTTCCCCACCCCCCGCCCCTCCCCCATTTCCCCCCAACGGACCCCAGTGTGTAGTGCTCCCCTCCCTGTGTCCTTGTGTTCTCATTGTTCAGCACCCACCTATGAGTGAGAATATACGGTGTTTGATTTTCTGCTCTTGTGTCAGTTTGCTGAGAATGATGGTTTCCAGGTTCATCCATGTCCCTACAAAGGACGTGAACTCATCCTTTTTGATGGCTGCGTAATATTCCATGGTGTATATGTACCACATTTTCCCTATCCAGTCTATCATCGTTGGGCATTTGGGTTGGTTCCAGGTCTTTGCTATTGTAAACAGTGCTGCAATAAACATTCGTGTGCACGTGTCCTTGTAGTAGAATGATTTATAATCCTTTGGATATATACCCAGTAATGGGATTGCTGGGTCAAATGGGATTTCTATTTTTAGGTCCTTGAGGAATCGCCACACTGTCTTCCACAATGGTTGAACTAATTTACATTCCCACCAACAGTGTAAAAGTGTTCCTATTTCTCCACATCCTCTCCAGCATCTGTTGTTTCCCGATTTTTTAATGATCGCCATTCTAACTGGTGTGAGATGGTATCTCAATGTGGTTTTGATTTGCATTTCTCTGATGACCAGTGATGATGAGCATTTTTTCATATGTTTGTTGGCCTCCTGTATGTCTTCTTTTGTAAAGTACCTGTTCATGTCCTTTGCCCATTTTTGAATGGGCTTGTTTGTTTTTTTCTTGTAGATCTGCTTTAGTTCTTTGTAAATTCTGGATATCAGCCCCTTGTCAGATGGGTAGACTGCAAAAATTTTTTCCCATTCTGTTGGTTGCCGATTCACTCTACTGACTGTTTCTTTTGCCATGCAGAAGCTGTGGAGTTTGATTAGGTCCCATTTGTCTATTTTGGCTTTTGTTGCCATTGCTTTTGGCGTTTTGGTCATGAAGTCCTTGCCTACACCTATGTCCTGAATGGTTTTGCCTAGATTTTCCTCTAAGGTTTTTATGGTGTTAGGTCTGATGTTTAAGTCTTTAATCCATCTAGAGTTAATTTTGGTGTAAGGTGTCAGGAAGGGGTCCTGTTTCTGCTTTCTGCACATGGCTAGCCAGTTTTCCCAACACCATTTATTAAACAGGGAGTCCTTTCCCCATTGCTTGTTTTTGTCAGGTTTGTTGAAGATAAGATGGTTGTCGGTATGTTGTTTTTCCTGTGAGGCCTCTGTTCTGTTCCATTGGTCTATATCTCTGTTTCGGTACCAGTACCATGCTGTTTTGATTACTGTAGCCTTGTAGTATAGTTTGAAGTCCAGTAGTGTGATGCCTCCTGCTTTGTTCTTTTTGCTTAGAGTTGACTTGGCTATGCGGGCTCTCTTTTGGTTCCATATGAAGTTTAAGGTGTTTTTTTCCAGTTCTGTGAAGAAGGTCATTGGTAGCTTGATGGGAATAGTGTTGAATCTGTAAATTACTTTGGGCAGTATGGCCATTTTCACAATGTTGATTCTTCCTAACCATGAACATGGAATGTTTCTCCATCTGTTTGTATCCTCTCTTATTTCATTGAGCAATGGCTTGTAGTTCTCCTTGAAGAGGTCCTTTACGTTCCTTGTTAGTTGTATTCCTAGGTACTTTATTCTCTTTGTAGCAATTGTGAATGGCAGTTCGTTCTTGATTTGGCTCTCTTGAAGTCTATTACTGGTGTACAGGAATGCTTGTGATTTTTGCACGTTGATTTTGTATCCTGAGACTTTGCTGAAGTTGTTTATCAGTTTCAGGAGATTTTGGGCTGAGATGATGGGGTCTTCCAGATATACAATCATGTCATCTGCAAATAGAGACAATTTGATTTCCTCCTTTCCAATTTGAATACCCTTTATTTCTTTTTCATGCCTGATTGCTCTGGCTAGAACTTCCAGTACTATATTGAATAGGAGTGGTGAGAGAGGGCATCCTTGTCTAGTGCCAGATTTCAAAGGGAATGCTTCCAGTTTTTGCCCATTCAGTATGATATTGGCTGTTGGTTTGTCGTAAATAGCTTTTATTGTTTTGAGATACGTTCCATCAATACCTAGTTTATTGAGGGTTTTTAGCATAAAGGGTTGTTGAATTTTGTCAAAAGCCTTCTCTGCGTCAATTGAGATAATCATGTGGTTTTTGTCTTTGGTTCTGTTTATGTGGTGAATTACGTTTATGGACTTGCGTATGTTGAACCAGCCTTGCATCCCCGGGATGAATCCTACTTGATCATGGTGGATGAGCTTTTTGATATGCTGTTGCAATCGGTTTGCCAGTATTTTATTGAAGATTTTTGCATCTATGTTCATCATGGATATTGGCCTGAAATTTTCTTTTCTTGTTGAGTCTCTGCCGGGTTTTGGTATCAGGATGATGTTTGTCTCGTAAAATGTTTTGGGAAGGATTTCCTCTTTTTGGATTGTCTGGAATAGTTTCAGAAGGAATGGTATCAGCTCCTCTTTGTACGTCTGGTAGAATTCTGCTGTGAACCCATCTGGACCTGGGCTTTTTTTGGGTGGTAGGCTCTTTATTGCTGCCTCGACTTCAGACCATGTTATTGGTCTATTCAGGGTTTCGGCTTCTTCCAGGTTTAGGCTTGGGAGGGTGCAGGTGTCCAGGAATTTATCCATTTCTTCCAGGTTTACTAATTTATGTGCATAGAGTTGTTTGTAATAATCTCTGATGATGGTTTGGATTTCTGTGGAATCTGTGGTGATATCCCCTTTATCGTTTTTTATTGCATCAATTTGGTTATTCTCTCTTTTCTTTTTTATTAATCTGGCTAGTGGTCTGTCTATTTTGTTGATCTTTTCAAAAAACCAGCTCCTGGATTTATTGATTTTTTGAAGACCCTAAATGTCAATGGACTAAATGCCCCAATCAAAAGACACAGACTGGCAAATTGGATAAAAAGCCAAAACCCATCAGTGTGCTGTATCCAGGAAACTCATCTTACATGCAAGGATACACAAAGGCTCAAAATAAAGGGATGGAGGAAGATCTACCAAGCAAATGGAGAGCAAAAAAAGGCAGGAGTTGCAACTCTCATCTCGGATAAAATAGACTTTAAAGCAACAAAGATCAAAAGAGACAAAGAAGGACATTACATAATGGTAAAAGGATCACTGCAACAAGAAGAGCTAACGATCCTAAATATATACGCACCCAATACAGAAGCACCCAGATACATAAGGCAAGTTCTCAATGACCTACAAAGAGACTTAGACTCCCACACAATAATAGTGGGAGACTTTAACACCCCACTGTCAATACTAGACAGATCATCCAGACAGAAAATCAACAAGGATATCCAGGACCTGAACTCAGACCTAGAACAAGCAAACCTAATAGACATTTACAGAACTCTCCACCCCAAATCCACAGAATATACATTCTTCTCAGCACCACATCACACCTACTCTAAAATTGACCACATAATTGGCAGTAAATCACTCCTCAGCAAATGCAAAAGAACAGAAATCATAACAAACAGTCTCTCAGACCACAGTGCAATCGAGGTAGAACTCAGAATGCAGAAACTAACTCAGAATCACACAGCTTCATGGAAACTGAACAACTTGCTCTTGAATGTTGACTGGATAAACAATGAAATGAAGGCAGAAATAAAGATGTTCTTAGAAACCAATGAGAACGAAGACACAACATACCAGAATCTCTGGGACACATTTAAAGCAGTCTCTAGAGGAAAATATATAGCAATGAGTGCCCACATGAGAAGAAAGGAGAGGTCAAAAATTGACACCCTATCATCAAAATTGAAAGAGCTAGAGGAGTAAGATCAAAAAAACTCAAAACCTAGCAGAAGACAGGAAATATCTAAGATCAGAGCAGAACTGAAGGAAATAGAGACACAAAAAACTCTGCAAAAATAGTTTTTCTTTTCATAGCAATGGGTGCTAGAATAAATAAACATTTATACACACATGCACACAAAAATCTAGGTATAGATCTTACATCTTTCACAAAACTTAACTCAGAATGGATTATAGACTCAAATGTAAAATGAAAAACTCTAAAAATCCTAGATAATAATCTATGAGAAAATCTAGATGACCTTTGATATGATAATGAGTTTTTAGATCTGATACCACAGGCATGATCATTAAAAATAATAAACTGAATTTTACTAAACAGATGAGAAGACAAGCCACAGACAGGGACAATATTTGCAAAAGACACATATAGTAATAAAGAACTGGAATCCAAAAAAATATAAAGATATCTTAAAATCAACAATAAAAAATTGAGAAACCAGATTAAAAATGGGCAAGAGACCTGAATAGACACCTTCCCAAAGAAGACATACATATGACAAGTTGGCAGATGACAATATGTCCTACATCATTTGTCACTGGGTATTGCAAATTCTGTTAAAACAACAAAGAGATATCACTATACACCTATAAAAATAGCCCAAATTCAAACTGCTAACAATATCAAATGGTGGCTTAGCTCATTCTTTACTGATTAAAATGCAAATGGTACAACCACTTTAGAAGATTGTTTGGCAAATTTTAATAAAACAAACATACTCTTACTATACAATCCAGCAATTGCATTCCTTGGTATGTGTCTAAATGAGTTGAAAACTTATTTCCACACAAAACTATACATGAATGTTTATAGTAACTTTATTCAAAATTGCCCAAACTCAGAGGCTGCCAACATTTCTTTAAGTAGGCAAATAGACATATAAACTGTGGCATATCCAATGAACTATTATGAAGTTCTAAAAAAATGAATCTATCAAACTGTGAAAAGACATAAAGAAAATGTACATGCGTATTATTAAGTAAAAGAAGAGTATCGGAAAAGGTGACGATTGCATAATTCCAACTACATGACATTCTGGAATAGGCAAAACTATGGACAAAATATTAAGATCATTGATTGCCGGGAGTGTCAGGGAGGGAGGGTTGAATAGGCAAAGCACAGAGGAATTTTAGGGCGGTGAAACTGCATTGTATGATATTATAATAATGAATACATGTTATTTAACATTTGTCAAAACCATAGAATATACAACACTCTAATGTAATCTATGGACTTTGGGTGATAATGATGTGTTGCTATAGGTTCCCAGATTTAGACAAAGATTCTGCTGTAGTGTGAGATGTGGATAGTGGGGAAGCCTGTGCATGTGTGGGACAGGGGGCATATAAAAACTCCATACATTTTGCTCCATTTTTCTGTAAACCTAAATCTTCTCTAAACATAAAGTGTATTAATTTAAAAATCAAATTTTCAAGTGACAAAAATAAATTTGAACATTATTCAAGTTCACTCACTCACGTCTACTTTTTCTGATAGTTAAAACTTTGAGTTCCAGTTGGCATAGAAAATGCCTTTGGTAAGTATTTCATTTTGTAGTTGTTGTTGTTGTTGTTGTTTTTGTTGTGTTGTGAAGGGTTAAGTCAGGGCATTTTAATTCTTTACTTTTTACAAGATATAAGGCAGACTTCTTTACTCACATATAATCTTAAACAGCTACTACATCATTCAGGGTACTGTTTGCAAGTAACAGAAACCAGCTTTTAGTAGTGCAAGCAGAAAATGAATTTATTGAAATGATATTCTGAAGCTCACAGAATTTTTGAGAGTTCTAGAAAATGGGAAGAGGAAGCTACTCAGCCAGAAGCAGGGCTTCATATCTCTCTGTGGACCTGATCCTTTGAAAACACCATGGAAACTGCCTCTGGTCACAGACACTGCAGCTGGTATTTCCAACATCACCAACTTTAGGCACACAGTGCTTCTTTTTGAATCATAGCAATTGATGCCTCTGTAAATTGAATGAGATATAATTATTGTCTCTGATACCATTCTTGACAGAATTGATGCTGCTCAGCTTCTTCTTCATCTTTTCATCATTAGTTTTCATTTGAGCTTTTGGACAATTGAGCCTTGAAAATCTCTGGTTGGTGGAGGCTATGACTTACTTTGTCTCAAATTCAAGAAAGCTCAGGAAAGTCTCTCTTGAATTTTTCATTTCTAGGTGAAAAGGTGTTTATACCCTTGCCACTCAAAAAGAAAAACATAAATCTCCTACCCAGTGATATGTATATGCCATAAACTACATAAATTATAATCACATGCATTTTTAACCATGAAAATATATTGGTATTTACCTGGTGCCCCTTTTGTTGCCATGCTGGACTATGGCTTATGATGATGATGTTGATGTTGTGGTTTTATCTTGGTTTTGTTTTAATGGGCAAATGAGTGATGACAAGGAGCTTCTGTGTCAGTAGGGTATATTATAAATTGGAGAAATACAACTGATAGCTGAGGAGCAGAATTAGATAACTAGTAGTGAGAATGTATGTAATATTTCATACATTTGTTTATTTATTTAGTTAGGTAGTTTGTTCAGAACTCCTCTGAGAATTTGTTGAATGCATGGTCATTGATTCCACAGAATGTAAATACTTATGAAATTATGCAAAACATGAGGCAGAAATAAGCATGGATCAGAAGAGCTAGAATTTGTCAAATAATTAGATGTGGAAATTGAAAAAACAGGAAAAGTCACTAAATCCTCAAATGTTTCAAACCTGAATGATGACAGTAAACAAGAAAGTGATGAAGAAGTTTTTATGGAATAGATAGTAAATTTGGTTTAAAAGTATTAACACTTTCCTTTAAATTGACTTTCCTCAAAATCTGGCTATTGTAAAAATGACTAAACATTATGTCTTTAATATTTGTGTGTTAATTAGTTAAAGGATGCAGAATTTTGGGCAGGACTTTCACTATAGCATTTGGATGGAACATCATATAGAGCTGACTTTGGAGGGATGTGGCAATGTGCTCCTAGACTGAAGAGCGTAAAATAAAAAGCATGTAGAGAACACTGAAAACTTTGATCATGTGGTCTTTATTGTATTGATCCCTGAGTTTTAGTAAAGTGATATTTTCTTGCCACCTCTAAAGAGTTATTTTTTAATAGTAAATTAAGTACTATTGAAAATTTGCTTCATTTTTTCCTCATGTAGCAATAACCTCTGTCACTGCTGAAGGAGGGTAAATTTATGTAACTCCAGCCACCATGACTAGATTTTTATTATATTGGGTTATCAAGAAAAGAAATGGAATTATCTTTTCTCAAGGTCATTTGCAATAGGATAAGATACTATCAATTTAGATAGTTTAGTTGCCAGTCTCATTATAAGTTGAAAGAGACAAGCTGACCTCTCAAACTACTTCTAAAGATAAATTCATAAGCTTTTATGAGCTATCAATCCCCCAAACTCATTATCTAAGACTGATGCCCCAGTCCTTTTGTTACTATTAGAATATGGTGAAAAACTAGCCCCTAAACATTATTTTCTTCCTTCTGCTGGGATTAGAATTGGTAGATGATACAGAGAAATGAAAACTAAATGTCATGATATGTTCAAAAAAAAGATGAGATGGCCATTTGACGGATATCTGTATAATTCTACATCTTTAGCTTGATTCATCTTTAGCGCCAAAGAGGTCGAATTAACAACACAAGATATGGAATTCATATATTGTATCTCTTTGCAGATAAAGATAATTATTTATTATGTTACTTTAAATTCATTTAAAATTTAGAGGTTAATTAACAAGGATAATGTTTTAGAATATGTAGTATGAATATTGCCAGTTTTGTTTAGCATTATTCAGAACCTATTAATTGATAGAAAAATTAGAATTTTTAATGCAATGTTAATTTACGTGTTTATGAAAAATTGACAATTAACTTTGAAAAGGTAAATTAAAAACAATACAATAGATTAAACATACATAGTGCATATAGTATCACTATTATCCATCCATGCATATTCATACATGTAAAACTCTCTATATGTATATATTTAGTCCATTCTAAATAATGTATTATTTTTAGTAGAGTACATTTTGATAATGTGCTTTCTTAAAAGAAAAATATTCCAGCATCTGTTGTCTACTCATTTTTTAATGATCACTATTCTAACTGGCATAAGATGGTATCTCAATGTGGTTTTGATTTGCATTTCTCTAATGACCAGTGATGATGATCTTTTCTTATGTTTATTGGCTGTATAAATATCTTATTTTGAGAAGTGTCTGTTCCTATACTTCACCCACTTTTTGATGGGGTTGTTTTTTTCTTGTAAGTTTGTTTAAGTTCTTTGTCAGATGGGCAGATTGCAAAAATTTTTTCCCACTCTGCTGGTTGTCGGTTCACTCTAATGATAGTTTCTTTTGCTGTGCAGAAGTTCTCTAGTTTAATTAGATCCCATTTGGGATCCAGTTTCAGCTTTCTGAATATGGCTAGCCAGTTTTCCCAGCATCATTTATTAAATGAGGAATCCTTTACCCATTGCTTGTTTTTGTCAGGTTTGTCAAAGATCAGATGACTGTAGATGTGTGACATTATTTCTAAGGCCTCTGTTCTGTTTCCATTGGTTTATTATTTCTCTCTTGGTACCAGTACCATGCTGTTTTCATTACTGTAGCCTTGTAGTATAGTTTGAAGTCAGGTAGTGTGATGCTTCCAGCTTTGTTTTGTTTTGTTTTATTTCCTTAGGATTGTCTTGGCTATGTGGGCTTTTTGGTTTCATATGAAGTTTAAGGTGGTTTTTTTCCAATTCTGTGAAGAAAGTCAATGGTAGCTTGATGGGGACAGCATTGAATCTATAAATTACTTTGGGTAATATGGCCATTTTCATGATAATGATTCTTCCTAACCATTAGCATGGAATATTTTTCCATCCATTTGTGTCCGCTCTTATTTCCTTCAGCAGTGGTTTGTAGTTCTCCTTGAAAAGGTCCTTCACATCCCTTGTTAGTTGTATTCCTGGGTGTTTTATTCTCTTTGTAGCAATTGTGAATGTGTTCACTCATGATTTGACTCTATATTTGTCTGTTACTGGTGTATAAGAATGCTTGTGATTTTTGCACATTGATTTTGTATCCTGAGAGTTTGCTGAAGTTGTTTACCAGCTTAAGAGATTTTGGGCTGACACAAGAGGATCTTCTAAATATACAACCATGTGGTCTGCAAATAGAGACAATCTGACTTCCTCTAGTCCTAAAAAAAAAAAAAAATCAGAAGACAATAGATGCTGGATAGGATGTGGAGAAATAAGAATGCTTTTACACTGTTGGTGGGAGTGTAAATTAATTCAACCATTGTGGAAGACAGTGTGGTAATTTCTCAAGAATCTAGAAATAGAAATTCCATTTGATCCAGCAATCCCATTACTAGGTATATACCCAAATCATTATAAATCATTCTATTAGAAAGACACAAGCACACATATGTTTATTGTGGCACCATTTGCAATAGCAAGGACTTGGTACAAACCTAAATGCCCATTAATGATAGACTGGATAAAGAAAATGTGGCACATATGCACCATGGAATACTACACAGCCATAGAAAATAATGAGTTCATGTCCTTTGCAGAGATATGGATAAAGCTGGAAACCATCATTCTCAGCAAACTGACAGAAGAACAGAAAACCAAACACTGCAAGTTCTCATTCATAAGTGGGTGTTGAACAATGAGAACACATGGACACAGGGAGGGGAACATCATATACTGGGGACTGTTGGGGAATGGGGGGGCTAGGGGAGGGATGGCAAGGTGTGGGGAGCTGGGGAGGGACAGTATTAGAAGAAATACCTAATGTAGATGATGGAGTGATGGATGCAACAAACTACCATGACACCTGAATACCTATGTAACAAGCCTGCACATTCTGAACATTTAGTTAAATGTTTAGTTTAGTTCAACCCCAAAACTTAAAGTATAATTTTAAAAAAGTTCAAAAACAAAAGAAAAATATTAACCAGTGCATTGAGTCATTGCATTTTATAGCCAAAAGGGATAAAAAGAACTATATAATGAAGTTCTCAAACCTGACCTTTTACAGATGAAAAGTCAAAAGAAAGGAAAAGATTTGTCCACTAGTCAGTTTCATCAGAAAGGTTTAAAACTGATTTCCTTGTTCATAGTTCAATCTGTTTCCCACTATATAAATCAAAACTTCCTATTTTCCTCTCTCAAGAAGAGAAGGAAAACCAGCTTTAGGGCACTAAGAAATCTTTTGTGACTTTTTACTTTGGAGTTCTTTAATTAGCAGAGAGAGCCTTGATGGCAATCTACATTAGCCCACTTACATTACCGAGTCTTCGTACACATGGAGGTTGGATGCAGACTTCTGTTGTTCTAGACCTTTATTAAATAAGTAGATTAAAACGTTTCAATTTGTTTCTCTTTTCTTTCCTTGCTTGTGTTCACTTCAGTAAGTGTCTTCTATTGAATCAAACCAAGAAGTCTCAGTCTCTGCCCGTATGAAGTTTTTTGTCCATAGCTTTAGCTAGCCAAAGCATTCTCTCTATAGAGGTTCTCTACTGAAATTTTGAGATTTGACTCCATGAAGGCTGATAACAGAGGTTTTCTAGGTATTCTTTTACCACATAACCAAATGCTAAATATTTCACTGCCCTCTTGTTTATATCATGGTCTCCTTTAATAGTTAATTGCATAACAGTGTTTCTGAAATGGCTATAGAATCATTTACTACTAACTATTTAAAGTCTTAAATACATCCTTGCTCAAATAAATATATCCTTATGTTCCTGAGATGGTTGTTAAAGCAATATGCTTTTCCTAGCTAGTGACTTTTACAGACATAGGAAGTCTGGATAAGACTACAAAGTGATTAAAAAGTATTCATCACACTGATTTAGTTTTATTTAATAGCTGATATTTCTTAAAAATTGAAATCACTGTGTTTCTAAATTAAAAATGGGAGAAATTGTTTACTCTAAAAAGTCATTTATTTTTTAAAAGACTAGTCCATTGGTATAAGGCCAGATTCTGAAAGAGCTAATGCTTTATCTGAGTCACAGTTACAATTGAAGAGAAAAAAGAAAACAGGAAAAAACAAATTGCAATGAAGGCAGATTGTTATTTGGAAAAATATAATGATTAATCTAATTAAGCTCATAATTGACATGTATTGAAACGTAACAGTTATTTCTGAGTCAGTAGAAAGCCAAAGTACAAAAACAAGTGATACAATCCTGCATTACAAAAATGTTATTTTCAATTCATGTATTAATGTTACGTGGGATATTTCAGATTTTTATATGTGTTATTTGACAACAAACTATACAATTTTAAATGTTTATTGATTACAATGTGAAAATTGCAAAATATTTATAGAATCAAGACAAAGCTCATGCCATTTTTTTTTTTTGGCCTTTACAAATAATTGTTTTTTTAGATGTTGAGATTTATAATAATGCAGTTTTGTTGAGGCAGATAAGAAAGCTTTCACTGGTTTTGTTAACTGGAAAGACTAAACAAAAACAGTTAAAATATTATTTGATTTATTTCCTCATGTCTTTATCTTATACTACCTTCTCTCTTCAACATCTTGATTTAAAAAGTCTCAGATTCTTCATATTTACATGTCTATGGAGGACAACAAAAATGAAAACAACAATCTATGAAGTTATTGCTCAAATCATGTTCAAATGTATTGAAAGGTTCTGATGTGAAACATTACTTTTTATATCAAGAA
Organism: Saimiri boliviensis; assembly: GCF_048565385.1. Classification (NCBI taxonomy): domain Eukaryota; kingdom Metazoa; phylum Chordata; class Mammalia; order Primates; family Cebidae; genus Saimiri; species Saimiri boliviensis. The sequence continues at coordinate 203,437,214 of NC_133449.1, forward strand.
GATAACATGAAGATTAATATTTCAGTCCCTGTTGCCAAAATGCTGGGGTTCTAAGCCTTGCTCCACCACTTAAAATTTGAGAGAACATAAACCAGTTACTAGACTATCTACACCTGTTTCCTCAGCTACCAAATGGGAATAAACATAGACCCTACCTCATTGGTTTCATGTGTAAAGATTAAATCTGATAAAGCATGCATAGCATGGTGGTGTATACTGATATATAGGAAGCATTCAATAAATATTTGTTCTCTTATAAGGTGAATTTAGTTCTATTTTTTTAAATAACTTTTTGTTGTTGTTGTTTATTTGTAACGTAGTTTTGTTCTTATTGCCCAGGCTGGAGTGCAATGGCAAGGTCTCTGCTCACTGCAACCTCCGCCTCCTGGGTACAAATGATTCTCATGCCTCAGCCTCCTGAGTAGCTGGGATTACAGGTACCTGCTACCATGCCTGGCTAACTTTTTTTGTATTTTTAATAGAGACAGGGTTTCACCATGTTGGCCAGCCTGGTCTTGAACTCCCGACCTCAGGTGATCCACCCACCTTGGCCTCCCAAAGTGCTGAGATTACAGGTGTGAGCCACCACGCCCAGCCTAGTTCTACTTTTTGAGAGGAAATCCCCCTTGAAAATGCAAATTTATTGGGACATATATTTTATTTCACTCATGTGTATTTTAACAATATTGTAATTTCCATATGAAAAGAAATAGAAATTTGAATGAAATAATTTATATTCAACCTTCAGTTTATTTCTGAGGAATCCTTAAAGAATCTACAAGGGCCAGAAATTAATTCTGACCTGAAACAATTGACTCATTTATTAGAGGTATATCTCCTCTTAAGTAGATGAGATCTTTTGATCTCTGTGAGAGCTGTATGTAAAATTGAAGACATAAAAATCTATCAAATATTTTATTATTAACCTCAAATTATAAGTCTGAATCTTGGTGAAATTACCCTTTCACTCCAGATTTCCTGGAAACTATGTTTCATGGAATACAGATGTAACTGTCATTCATTTTGAAAGAAAATTAGAGTTGAAATGCAGGCTCTTTGGGGTATATTTGCATGTTCATCATATAATGACTGCCTGGACAAATAACATATTCCTTGTTGTATCGAGGACTTATAGCAATATCTATCTTCTTGTCCATCTTTCTCTTTCAAGAAAGAAAGTAACCACCCTAAGTGTCTAAAAGGCACACAGGTCCCAGTTATACACACTAAACATACGTACGGAAAGAGTCTATGACTAATTTTACGGGCTTTAGCTGCAAAACTGGGTGATGAATATCCCCAGTTATCAAAATCAGGATGAAGACCATGATTGTTTCTTAAGTGCTTATTTCTTTTTTACATCTTTATGTCAATAAAAGAATGTCTTCACATTGCTTGAACATACCAGGTGTCAATGAATTTAGAAGACATATTTTTATTCATCAATATTTCCAATCTGGAAAATGTAGACAGTGAGTGTAACATCAAGCATAAAATAAATGAGATTCTGCTTACTCTCACAATTTAGTGCAAGTTAAAGTTAAAATGCTAATTCTTTATGCCACAGTTTTCTCTCAAACTCTAGCCACTTTCACAGTTGAAACTGCTAACTGCATGAAGCAAAAATGTTTACAATAAAACACTGAATAAAATGCAGCTTCTGGCAATATAATTGTACTGATTATCCATAGCTTTCACATGATTTTTCACCTTCAGAAAATTCAATAATTTGTGATGAGTGTTGATGACTGTTCTTTGTATATACTATAAGGATCTAAAATTCAAATTCCTACACAGTAAAAACAAATGACCCACATCAACATGTAGAGCAGCATAGACATCTCTAGCTAGGTAATATCCCAATTCTTAGGATTTTCTTTAAAAGATAAGCAATGTCTACAAGAGTTTAACATTTCAATACATTTGCCAGTGAAATAAAAATATCTAAAATTTCTCATTAGCCTATTGTTGCATAACCACTGTAAATGAATTAATCAATGCTGACCACATTTTATATACAATTAAGCATATTAACATTTGCCTGGAGTTGTTCAGTTTCTGCAGGGAAACAAAACAGAACTCTCAGGAAGTGAAATGGGTATATTTGCTAAATATTTTGGCACGGTTCTCCATGTCTAGAAGGGGTACCAGATTTCATAGCAATATACTCATTTTATAGAGAATTCTTGAAATAAGAATCACTCAATGTCACATGTATGGTTAGTGGCCTAACAGGGATTAAATCCCAAGTTTCTACTCCTAATTCACTTATCTACTCACCACAAGAAATGCAATGAAAGTTTGTCAATGAGTAGAGGTTTTACATATTTCAGGTTATAATAACTAGGTCCATAACCTCAAAATTTTTGAAAATAACTTAGTCTGTAACTTCTAATTTTTAAAAATTCCACATTAAAATATATATTTTATATATTATGATAGGCAAAAAATACAATTACTTTTGCACAAACCTACACACACACACACACACACACACACAGAGAAATAGAAAAATATCTAAGGTAACAGTATTCTCTAAAAAATAGAGATCAAAGTTCATAGACACTTAATGCCTTTTAAAATTATTTTTCAAATAAAATATTTTGGTTAGCACCTAATCTTTTGACTGAGTGGAAAAAAGTACAACCGTAAACGACACAGTGTTATTATATACCATTTAGAATCTGTGATGATAGTGAGTGTGAACTTGATTGGACTGAAGGATAGGAAGTATTGATCCTGGGTATGTCTGTGAGGGTGTTGCCAAAGGAGGTTAACATTTGAGTCAGTGGGCTGGGAAAGGCAGAGCCACTCTTTATCTGTGTGGGCACAAACTAATCAGCTGCCAGTGTGACTAGAATATAAGCAGGCAGAAATATGTGAAAAAAGAGAAACTGGCCTAGCCTCCCAGCCTGTGTATTTCTAACGTGCTGGATGCTTTCTGCCCTTGAACATTGGGCTCCACGTTCTTCACTTTTGGAACTCTCTCTTCTTGCTCCTCAACCTGAAGATGACCTATTGTGGGACCTTGTGATTGTGTGAGTTAATAATAAACTCCCCTTTATACATTTATATACATACACAAGCATATATTCTTTCTGCCTAGAGATGCCTGACTAATTGTTCTGTCCGTCTAGAGACCCCCAACTAATACAGAACCTCACCATTGTGTGGAGTCTCCATTGCCTCAGTTGAGGGAAATAGTTTAGAAATATGTTCATTAGCTTTAGTTTCTTATGATATACTTTTTATTGTTGATTTTGACATGCTCATTTGTCCTAATGTCTACTAAATAACCACTCTGTCCATTATTTAATGAGTCCTACTATAATTATTCATAGAAAATTATAATTTCATATGTATGTGAAAATCTATCTATTGACCTCATGCAAGGAGCTGGATATGTGCTTTTGTAATCATCATAGCAGAGTTCTCAATTCAACATTTCAAACACCATCGGAGATTATTGTAGTATTAAGAGGCATTTTGGCAAACGGTAAATGAGAGTAAAAGAACCTAGCATTTTGGCAAATAGTAAATGAGAATAAAAGAATCTAATTCAAACTAAAATTAGACTGCATTTCTAAATGCTTTAATATAAGACGGCAAGTTCACTGCTTTTTAAAGTGTCTGGCACTTCAGTTAATGAAGAATCCATTTATTGTTTATAATATACTAGATTTCAATTTTTATGACTTAAAGGGAATGAATAGATGATGCCAGTATAACGTCTTGTGTTTTTTTTTTTTTTTACATTTGAAATGTCTCCTTAGAAATGATAAACTACACCAAGATAGATTTCTGCTATTCTTCTGGTTCTCAGGAAATGTATGAGGTTGAATGTAAATTGAAAAGGAAATGGTGAATAATGTGGTTTTCAGACTGCACATACTTCCTAAGAATCTAAATTTGGAAAAGAGACATTGAAGTTTGTATCTCTTGAGTCACATTTTGTTACTCAAATATTAAAATACAAATGTTAGAGTTTCTTATTGAAGCAATCTGATAACTGGTAGGTTCTGATTCTCCTTATATTAATTATACAAATTAATCTCACTAGTATGATGTTGAGAGTCTGGTTCATTTCACAATAAATATGTCTGCTCCTCACTCCTTCAAATATGTAGATTCATAAGCTTGTTTGAAAGATTTTATACAAATTTCCTTCTTAGTAAAAATATAACACAGATTAACATATTATAGACAACTCTTCTTATACCTAGAGACAACTGTTTACTACAAACTCCTCAAGTTTTGACCATGATAATAGGATATTTTACATAATTTAACTGCACGTTAAGTGCAAGACATTTTAACACCATCTCAAGAGTCATGTCTATTGTGATAAAACCATCAAAATGTGGAGAAAGCTGCATTTTCAAAATCCTTTGTGACTGAATATGTTTCCATGTTTATTAAGGAGATGCCTCATGTTAGCAAACACAGTGTTGCCACGAACAAAATCAGAGTAATTCAAGAATCTTCATGAACTGAGGAGATGAGGATATTATGGAAAAACTAAGTTTAATCGAATTGAGAATAATGTAGTCTTAGAGGTAAGCAGAAAAAAAGAGGAGCTAAATTATTCCTTTTCCTTTTCCCTATAAACTTAATTATATTATCTGCTGGTTTGATTTTTTTTTTTTTAAACCTAGTCTCACCTGTCACCAGGCTGGAGTGCAGTGGTGTGATCTTGGCTCACTGCAACCTCTACCTCCCAGATTCAAACAATTCTCTTGCCTCAGCCTCTGGAGTAGTTGGATTACAGGCACATGCCACCATGTACAGTTAATTTTTGTATTGTTAGTAAATATGGGGTTTCACCATGTTGGCCAGGATACTCTCGATCTTTTGACCTTGTGATTGGCCCACCTCAGCCTCCCAAAGTGCTGAGATTACAGGCATGAGCCACTGTGCCAGGCCTGTCTTGATTTTTTATGTGTGTATGGGGGGGAAACTGGTTCTTTAAAGGGCTCTGAACTTGCTTCAGTGAGAAAAATGGGATAGCTCTCACCTATATAATATTTGGTGGATAGGGTACCCCAAATAATCAGGGAGAGGTATACCTTTAAGTCTTTTAAAATTATTGCCATGGAGCATGTGAAATCTTCTCCCTCAGGGCCTACCCAACCCATATGGACCATGTATTATCATGGCCCTTGCTCATATATTCTAAATCAGTGTAGTGGGTTGAATAGTGGCCTCCAAAACCATATGCCCCAGATCAAACCTCTGGAATCTATAAATGTTGCCATATTTGGAAAAATAATCGTCATAAGTCGAATTAAATTAAGGGTCTTGAAGTGAAGATATCATCTTGCATTTTCTGGGGAGGCCTTAAATCCAATGGCAAGTGTCCTTGACAGAAATAAACAGGAGGAGTTTGTGAGGCAGAAGAGGAGAAAGTGACATGAAGACAGAGAAGAGATTAGAAGAATGTGGCCACAGTCAAGGAAGCCAAGGAATGACAATGGCTGCCAGGTTCTGGAAGAGGCAAGGAGGGATTCTCTACCCTAGAGCCTTCAGATTTTAGACTTCTGGCCTCCAGAACTGTGAAAAAAATACACTTTCATTGTTTTAAGCTACCAAGTTTGTGGTTATTTGTTAGGGCAGCCTTAGGAAGCTACTACAATCAGTAAGTATTGCAGACAAACTATTTGCACCAACTTTTTTCCCCTCTCAAATAAAATGGAGAAGGGGTGAGTAAATGCTGCTATTACAATACTGATGTTTCTTCTCAGAGCTAATGAATTAGCTCCAACAAAATTTCCTAATTTTACTAACTCAATCATTTTAGAATCGTGTATTTTGTGTATCTGAAAACATTCTATGATTTTTTAAGTGATCTCTATCTTATTTAACAACAATTAAATATTTTCTTCTTGAATGAGACAAGGAAGAGAAGCAAATATGGCATGCCATAAGAGACATATTCGGCTTTGGGATTATTTATGGGAATGGCTATTATCAAACAATTTCCTCCACATCCAAATTTGCACAATCTTTTGCAATTCAGATGCAAATATAGTAGCTGCTAGAAGTTAGAATCATGTCCTCAGTAACCTAGACGATGAAGTCATTTTGATGTACTCATCATTATATTGATGGTTGCACAGCTAATTCACAAATATATGTATGTTTAATAATATATATACATATATATGCACATAAATATAATTCTATAATCCCTATGACTCAAATATATTTATCATCTATCTGTCTATCTAATCTGTACCTATATGTGTAATTTCTACGTTCCAAGGACATATTATGAAGCTGATATGATTTCTATTATATTTAGAAGTTTCTGGAAAGTAATAAAAATGGACAATAAATGCAAATTATATACATATGGCTTTATTCCCCCTAGACATTATCAACCTTCATACTCCTTTAGCCTTGAGAGAGAAAAGTAGCAATAGCATTGGTCACCTAGTCACCTCAGTTACATCCTGTCAATCACTGCATCCAGCTCACCTTCCAGTGAGTATACACTATTACAAAATACCTGTCCTGTCCACCTCCTCTCTGAGCTTGGTGCAGCCTTTGCCTTTGTTTTTCTTGTTTAAGAGTGTCCTGGTAGTTTATTAATAACACTGGAATCCTTTACCATTTCTTTGAGAAATAGTTTGATATCTTGTAATTCTTGAAGCATGCATAACACAGACTTCAATGGTACCTTCTTTATGGGTGTCTATCCCTGCTATAATGGGATGCCAATGATATTTTATCAAACTAAGAAGTAAGCGGCTTTTCAAGGTGATTTGTTACAAGAGCCCTGTGGAACCAGATCATTGTGATTATCAACATGGTAACATTTCAAACAGATTTTTTTCTATTTTTAAGTAAAATAATGAAAATACGTAGCATATTATATGGTTGTAAGATAATGGGGAAGTCACATAAGATGGTGGTGGTAGGCAGATAGACTGCATGGGTTTAAATTCCAGTTGGACTATTTACGAACAGTGTGACCATGAAAACATTGCTTCACCTCTATTAGCTATCTACAAAAATGGGACATTTACGTCATAGAATTGCTGTGATTATATGAAATAAAGAACATTGGGTACTGAGGATAACACCACCTAGTAACAGTTCAATAAACCAATATTATAGTCATAAAAGGGAACGTATCTTTGAATAAATTCTGTGAGATGTAATAGAATATTATAAATGTAGAATAATGTATAAGACTGTGACTAAATGTATGTATTTCTAAGTAATTCATTTTCTTGCATTCATAAGTAAGCAATTAAAATTTCTCTTTTATTTTTTCTAGACAATGTTGGATTTTAAACCTATTATCCTGAATTCCAAATGAAAGGTCTGTAAAGGATTATTGCATACTTTGATTATGAAGGTTAACAATGAAGAGTATACCATATGTCAACTTATTGTAATTGCATAAAGAATTTTCTTCAGAATTATTCTCAGCATCCAGTCTCAAGTCGTATAGTCAAGCTTGTTTTCTTTCTTTATGTTTTTATTGTGTTCTCCAATTTAATTTTTCTGGAAGGTTTATTACAGTTTTCTCACAATAAATTAATGCCTTAGTTCTTTATGGCTGCAAAAGGAGAATATGCAATTGTTCATAATGGTTTGCCAGTGGCTATTCTCAAGTTTTTCGTAGTTTGCAACAAGCATTGGATACCTGCAGGGAGGTGCCAGCGGAAACGTGCTGAGATAACAGTTCTGCTCATAGTCTTTTCAGATATACACTAATCCCACTGTGTTGAGGGATTAAGGGAAGAAAAGATGGGTTCATGACTTAGAAAATTTAGGTAAGGCTTTTTTCCTCCTCTGCTTAAAAACAGTGACAAAGCCCATAAAAATGGCTCACTTGAAAACTATCAGTCAGTCTATTTCGATTATAGTCAAATGCATTTCTGCAGCTAGAAGGAAGACAGAGTTTGTGTGAATCATTTGAACATTTCTGCAAATATTAAAGGCATTTATAGATAAGAATAAAAGTAAATCATTTGGGTTGGTGAACAAGGTGCAATGACAATAGTAAGAAATAACTAAACAGCCTGGGAATTAGTAAATGCAAAATAGAGTATGATGAGAAACCAGTGAACAAAGCTAACAGAGAGCTACCCTATTCCATGTAGGGGAATATGACCCATGGGGCCAGGTGAACATCTGTGCCTAAATTGTGTTCTTTAGAAAGGAAATTGGAAAGACTAGATCACTGTTTAATGGATATTTAATATATTAATGCTAAACAAATACCTAATCCTGGGACTCCTCAGGACTGTTTTGGATTTGCATTCAGGGTATTTTGGATTTGCTTCTCAGATGTTTATCCAAATTTGTCAAGGTAGAAAGAGCTAAGAAAAATATTGAGGCAAGCAAGGGCATCTCAGGAAAGCAAGCCCACTCCAGCACTAATATACTACATGTATTAGATATGCCACCAACCTCTCATTAAAAGGCTAAAAACTAGCACACATGAACTAATGACTTGATAATTGAGTGTTGGTAAGGAGGCATATTTTCAGCATACTCTGTAATGAGGAGAGATGCTGTAGCATTAAAGCAAAAATAAGAATAAATATTATCTTCCATGTTATAGCGTATGGGTGAGAATTTCACATTCACTGCAGTTTGGAAAAGCCAGTCTTTTAGGGAAAATTGGAAATACTTTGCAAATTGATGCCTAATGGTCTGAAGTTGACATCAGAGAGGAAATAAGTGGGTTCCTACAAAACTTATGTTGCTACCAAACATACATATTGTATGCAGGTAAAACACATATATTTGACAAAATTATACTTTTCTTATTGTGGTTATGGTTTGGGGAATTTAAAAAGGACAAGTAATACAGGTGGCAAGATAATATCTGAAAATAAATATTGTTGCTTGGATATTCTAGTTCTGTTAGCTATCACCCAATAGCATTCTTAGGCTCATTCCCATTCCCTTCCTCTATTCCTTTGTCCCCTCATTCTTTCATCCCTCCCTCTCTTCCTTCTTTCTTTTTGATTAGGTCTACATCTTCTTTCAGTTATTTGAACTTGGAATGCCTTAATTAAATTTTGAGTTGGGTTCTACCATTGAAGCATCAAGTTGCTCGGTTGCTGTATAAATGATTAAAAGATGACTTGTCCAGAGCAACACGGTTCAGAAGATTGAATCTGAAGAGAATAGCAAATGCTGTGCTTCTCATGTCACTTTCGATCACTGAAGTATGTGCAATAGAAGCTTCATTACTAGCATCTCTTCTCTTTATCATTGATGAAGTTGAGCAGCATTAGCCAAGCATGACATATTAGCTTTCTTTAAACAAACACATTAATCTTGTGTTTTCACGTTCTCAGTTCATTATTGGAGTGATGGAGTGAAATCACAGCTTCTTTTGGGGTTAGGATTCAAATGAGATCTAAAATCTGGGTGACTGATGTTTTTGTGCTGAAACTACTTTTGGTGAATATGTAGAAATATATAGAACTAGAGATTTTATTTAAAGATTTAAATTATTATGCCTGTAAATATGATATAAAATAAAATTTTACTAGTTATAAAAATTCTGGACATTGAATTATTATTGTTATTCTATTGCTTCTTTTCTAAGTTGTGTTCTTTCCCAATATATTTAAATAATAAAAGACACACATAACTTTTGAGAAAGAACAAACTAGAAATTTAAAAAATTCAGAAAGTATTGAAGAATAAAAATTCCTCATCATTTGACGATATAGAAATAGCCATTACTATAGCTTTGATCTTTCCTCCTTCTGTATTTCAGCTATGTCATTCTCTCTCTCTATGACATATGTATATATGTCATACATATATACATATGTATATATGTCATACATATATACATATGTATATATGTATACATATATACATATGTATATATGTCATACATATATACATATGTATATATGTATACATATGTATATATATATATACACACACACATATACATGATTTAGCATTTTCTTATCTTTGGTTTTCATTTGATATCATAATGTATTTTTACCATTACTAAAAACTCACTAAACACTGTTTAGAAAACAAAAATTATATTACAAAATTCAACATCCTTAAGCATCCAGTTTATCACAATTTTAGCTATTAAAAAGAATGCTGACTATAATCATACATAATATATATATTTCTGATTACATCATTAAATTAATATTTAAGCTTTTCATATATATTGCTAAACTTTTTACACACATACACAAATACACAATTAACTCTCCTATAAGCAATGTACATTATATGATGCATATGTCTGCATTTTAAATTCTCATCAAAAATAGAACAGACAAGAATAAGAAAAAAATACTTTTGCTAATTCGATAATGCACAATATCACATTTTATTACACATATGTTAGTTCGTTTATTAAACTTTTACTAATCTTCCTTTCAGTTAAATTTACTTCTCTCTTTTGTTATTAGAAGCTGAAATGCCTTAATTAAATTTTGGGCTGCATTCTAGTATTGAAAAATCAAATTTGCAATATATAACCTTACCATGTTGTGTAGTAAATACATGCTCACTATACATAAGGTTCTATAAAGCTCTAGAAGAACTGAGATAGGAATGCAGAAAAGACAAAACCGTATTTTATATTTCATTCTTAAGGTCATTATACAAGCCACACAAGAGTCTAATGTGGGGCAAAAATAAAGGCATGCCAAATTCCTTAATGAGATAGATTTCATTAACCTGGCATTCCCAGATGCCTAAGTTGTACCTTTACTGGTAAGCTTGATTAATTCCTCTGAAGACATTTTTAAATAGAATTAATGCTATAAAAACTTACTGTGAAACTGTAAATGAACTCCTAAAGAAATGTTAATTTTGATGGCATCTGTAAAGTGGTGTAACAATAACATAAACTTAAAGGATATATTCAGAAAGTCATGAAAGAAGAATATAAAAGCAGAGATGAAATAATTAAAACAGAGCTTAATCAAGTAAAGTTAAGCAGTTATATCTCAGAGCCCTGTGAATACATTTAAATAAGATTTGTGAAGCACTGCCAATGGCTTTGGAGGGATATGGGGACTGGGAGAAGTTCCAGAAGATGAGCAATAAACCAAACTGAAGAACCAGAAAATGTATTTCAATACTGAAAATCACAGGCTATTGAACTTGAAGTCAATATATGAGAAGAGTTTAGAAAACATCATTAAATGGATGCTTAGGATAACATGAAAAATGGGTCAGTGATAACTGTATCCCATGTGAATTAGCAAAGACCAAGACATTTTAGTCTAACTGCCTCAATATGTTATATAATTTATGTTATTCAATTTATATATTATTAGATTAGAACATGGTAAAAATAAAAACAACATCTCAATGCTAGTCAGGGATTTGTGAATACATTTTATAAAATGTTTATGAGCAATACGGATAAAGAGCAAATAGATGACTTAATGATTAGATCACTGTGTATGTGCATGCTTACAAAACATACGGTATTTTAAAGCAGTATCAGAAATGTGACAGGGATATGTAGAGGAAAACACATGTTTTAAATTTTGCCCTCAGAAAATACTGTGAAGTATTCAGAAATAAGATAAATAAGTGTTAATTTGAAGAAGAATTCATAATAAGGAGTCTTATAAAAGATGATCATAAATACTACCATCTTTCTAATGATGTGGGCTACAATTTATTATGTAGATAATAAATATTGACTGATTAAAGGAAGTAATAGAGAGTAGGATCATCAAATATGTTATGACTATGCACAAATGAAAATAATATGCATTTATTGGTTGAAAAATTATGAACTAGAAGATAATGATAGAATAAAGAGATGATTAATCCTAAAATGATCATTTTTAAGATTTAACTGTTTCTATTGGTTAAGCAATAAATGTTCCTTGCTATATAGTAGGCCTATACTGGTTTACTTGGATTAATTCATTAAACTAATTTTTCTTTCCAAAAACTTAACTGAAAGTTATCCTCTGGAAGATAATCTCCCAAAATAAGTCAATCAACTTCTCCATATTACCTGGAGCATCTTATTGGCATAATGGTTTCAGTTTCATTTAATTTATAAATTAATTGTGGAGAAATTGATAGCCATATAATATTTTACCCAGAACACATTATGTTTTTTCATTGATGGAAGTTGTTTTGTGCATAAATAATTATTTTAGTTCTCTTGATATTGGTATCCATATTTTACAGTTTATTGTTAGGTTTACTGTATTTTTCATTAGTATTATGAACAAGTGTTCTTCCATTATACTTCACAATTGATTTTTATTATAATCTATGCAAATATATTGGGCTTTGGAGATTATCTAATTACCCTATTATCTAATTAGTACAAATACATTGTAAGTTGATTGTCTTAGATTTTTTTAAAGGCATAATTCTATATTAAGATGAAATTCAACAATGCTCTACAATTAAATCTAACATAACTTTATGTTAGATTTATGTGTAACAGCAAGTATGAAAAAGATTTTATTCCAAGTCTTTGCTATTGTAAACAGTGCCACAATGTACATATGTGTGCATGTGTCTTTATAATCAACAATTTACAATCCTTTGGGTATATATCCAGTAATGGGATTGCTGGGTCAAATGGTATTTCTATTTCTAGATCCTTGAGGAATGGCCACACTGTCTTCCACAATGGTTGAACTTATTTACACTCCAATCAACAGTATAAAAGCATTCCTATTTCTCCACATCCTTTCCAGATTTTTTAATGATTGACATTCTAACTGGCATGAGATGTTATCTCAAGGTGGTTTTGATTTGTATTTCTTTAGTGACCAGTGATGATGATCTTTTTTTCATATGTTTCTTGGCCTCATAAATGTCTTCTTCTGAAAAATGTCTGTTCCTATCTTTCACCCACTTTTTGATGGGGTTGTTTTATTCTTGTAAATTTGTTTATGTTATTTGTAGATTCTGGATATTAGCCCTTTGTTAGATGGGTAGATTGCAAAAATTTTTCCCACTCTGTTGGTTGCTGGTTCACTCTAATGATAGTTTCTTTTGCTGCACATAAGCTCTTAAGTTTAATTAGATCCCGTTTGTCTGTTTTGGCTTTTGTCGTCATTGCTTTTGGTGTTTTAGTCATGAAGTCCTTGCCTATGTCTATGTCCCAAATGGTGTTGCCTAGATTTTCTTCTAGGGTTTTTATGGTGTTAGGTCTTATGATTAAATATTTAATCCATCTGGAGTTAATTTCTGTATAAGGTGTAAGGAATGGGTCCTGTTTTAGTTTTCTGCATATGGCTAGTCAGTTTTCCCAACATTTATTAAATAGGCATCCTTTTCCCATTGCTTGTTTTTGTCAGGTTTGTCAAAGATTAGATGGTTGTAGATGTGTGGCATCGCTTCTGAAGCCTCTGTTCTGTTCCATTGGTCTTTACTTTTTTTCTTTTCTTTTTCTTTTTCCTTTATGCACACTGTTACTTGGTTCCATGTGAAGTTTAAGATGTTTTTTTCCAGTTCTGTGAAGAAGGTCAATGGTAGCTTGATGGGGATAGCATTGAATCTATAAATTACTTTTAGCAACATAAAATGGCCATTTTCATGATACTGTTTCTTCCTAATCATGAGCATGGAATGTTTTTCCATCTGTTTGTGTCCTCTCTGACTTCTGGAGCAGTGGTTTTTAGTTTTCCTTGAAGAGGTCCTTCACATCCCTTGTTGGTTGTATTCCTAGGTATTTTATTCTCTTTGCAGCGATTGTGAATGGGAGCTTGCTCATATTGCCCATCAATGATAGACTGGATAAAGAAAATATGGCACATACACACCATAGAATACTATGCAGCCATAAAAAAGGATGAATTCATGTCCTTTGCATGGCCATGGATGAAGCCGGAAACCATCATTCTCAGCAAACTGACACAACAACAGAAAACCAAACACTGCATGTTCTCACTCATAAGTGAGTGTTGAATAATGAGAACACATTGACACAGGGAGGGGAACATCACACACCAGGGCCTGTTGGGGGTGGCAAGCCTAGGGGGCAGAATAAGAGGAGTGGGGCGACTGGGGAGGGATAACATTAGGAAAAATACCTAATGTAGATGATGGTGGGGGATAGATGCAGCAAACCACCATGGCATGTATTTACCCATGTAACAGTCCTGCAAGATCTGCCCAGTACCTCACATCTTAAAGTAAAAAAACAACAAAAATTTTAAAAAGAAAAAAGAAAAAGAGTTTATTGCTTTGGTAACTATTATTTGTAGAGTATTATTATTGGGTTTTATTAATTTTTATTTATGAGTATTATTAAGTTGCTGGCACCATTCTAAGGACTGGCAATACAGCAGTGAATAAACAGACAAAAATGTACACCCTCACAGAGCTTATATTTTAGTGACAGCGGCTAATCTAATTCCATACTCAGTGGTGAAAAACGTCATTGAGCAGAGGAGGGATGTGATCTACCCTTGTCTTTTGAAAGTCCACATTGACACTTTATGGCCATATAGAGAATAGACTGTGATAGGCAAACTTTGAAACAGAGATTTCAGTTAGGAGTTTGTTGTAATGGTCTATGTGACACATGATTGTGGTTTGAACACAATCATGAGGCATTGAAGATGAGAGCTTTAATGCCTCACCATTAAAGCATAGAGACTAACTGCTGCAGATTCTAGAATTATCTGAAAGAAAAACTAATAGCATTTGTAGATTAGGTGGATATGGGTGTCAACACATTTACTGAAGAAGTTCATATAAATTTGAGAGTCTGTCTGATAGATGAAAATAAAAGGTGATCATTCTTAGATTACATTTTAGGGCCACTTTCAGTGTGAAGGCAATAACATCTGTAATATTGCATTTATTTATGGATAACATAATTTTATAATTAGACTATAGACTAATTGCTTAGAGGGATGTCTTCATGATAGTGAAAGGCATTGAAATCATATCATATGAGGCACACTTTTAGGAGCAATTGATTTTTAATCTAATGACTACAAGTGTCAGTTGAGAAAGTAATAGTTTTCAAGTACATTGTGTCATGTGGAAGAAAGATTGAGCTTTTAAGAAATGGTCCTCAAGCGACAAAAATATTATTTGATGAATATAAGTCAGAGGCATACAGATTTTTACTCATTATATATCTGAATTGTTAATATCAGTCCTGTTCTAAATGAAATCCGTGTCCTGGGACACAGAATTCTTCTTTATTCATATTATTCAAGTGCAGCATAGAGGACAGCTTGATTGGGATATTATGGAAAATTTTAATGTCAGTTGAGTGACCCTCCCAATTTGAAGGTGCAGATAATTCTAAAGTTGTTTGATAATTCTGCTTTGATATGTAGAATGCTTATAGTCGGCTATGAGAATAAACACTTAGGAGCATTTTGGAAGTGACTTATCTTGGCAAATTCCAGATAATCATTCTAAATTATCTTTTAATTGCTTTAAAAAGTAGAACTAGCAGTAAAATTTTTTCAGGTAGTATTTATTATGCTTTGCTACAAATATTTGTTTTCTCAAATGTTTGCTTCTCCCCATCCCAATTTAACAAGCTTATCTAAAGTAAGTCTTGTTTTAAATGTACTGTGTAAGATAATATTTTGCCTCCAAACAATAAGAGTAGTGATAATTCTTAGTATGTTGAATTTGTCTCACTTGAATCGAAATGAAAATACCTACAGACATTTTTCTTTTATTTTTTTTCAAATTAGTTGAATCCAATTACAATATTTATTAATTATGACAATGGAACTGATACAGTAATTGTCTAAGACAAAATGTTTTGCAAACCAAATTTTAAATATTGATTTTATGAAGTACTTTAAATATGCCATCTGATATTGAAATGTTAGGAGTTCCCATCAAATTGCAAAAATATTTGAAATGTACTGTCACATTAAATTAACACATTATTATGTAAATATTAATGTGAAAATTTGATAGCTGTGTATGACAATTATATTTCAAAAAATAGCATGCCTCTATTTTGGAAAAGAAGTTGAAAAAAGGCTGCATTTATATAGAAAATACCTAGTTTTTGTAGGGTTATCCTTTATGGCTCAAATAATTTTAAGGTGCCAATTTATTCATTCTCTGAAACTGAAAATTCTGTTACTTGACTGCCTTTCAAAGTTCTCAGTTCTAACAATGATCAAGTCAAACATCAGCCTAAAACACTACTTACTGACTTCAAGTATTCTATTTGCTTTGCTTTGCCGAGTATTCCTGTTTGAAACATTATGAGACTCCAGACTCCAAGCTTTTCTCCCTTGAATCCTATTTTTTTTAATGCTGTTGTTGTTAATAAGCCCTCCTTTGGGGACATAGTAAAACTAAGGCATTTCAACTGTTTACATTTGAAGAAGCAATATATCCCCTAACAGGAACTATCCCTAATGGTTAAAGATTCCAGTATGTTGAAGGAGAAAAGAAGGCTTAACTATGGAGATGTTTTACGACTGCAGATGTGTTTTGTTGAGAACTGGATTCATGAGGCTTGAAGGAGAAAGAGAAGAAGTAAAATGTGAGAAAATGGGGAAGAAATGAAGGAAGTGGAAATTCTGTCTATTTATATGGTGGGTTGATTTATTGTGGAGGCAAAGATTACAGGCCCTAATTTTAATCTGATCACACTTTGTCCTGGAAAACATAGTGAGCCACCAACTATTACAGAGGTTCTCAGAAAGGAGTAAACTTATTTTTTAGGGTTACTGTGTTGAAAGGGCAAAGTCAGAGCACAGGTGCTAAGTCGTATCTTTTTTTGAAAATGCACTGCTTGTTTCTGAGAAACATTAATTATCTCCTTTTCCATTTACTTCTTTCTTACATAACTTAATGAAAAATAAGACAGTTTATCTTGTACTGGAATTTGAAAAACCTCTCTTCCCTCTTTCATAGAAGTCTGAGGCACTCAAATGTTCAAGGCATAGACAGGAAATAGAACAAGAATTGGATGAGAAGGAACTCTTTATTTGTAAGGTAGGAAAATTGGGCTGGCAGATATAGAGAAAATGTTTAAATAAAAAATAGGACACTAAAAAAAGGAAGACAAAATTTAAACTTTCTTACTTTCTAAGTCTCCTTTGTAAAACAGAAACAAATATTTGTTTGAAACAATGTTACAAAACTCTATTGTTCCAATCTTTTATGGTGTGCTTTTGAAATTCACAGCATCCTTTGAGTCCATAGAAGAGGTCTGATCCAGAGAAGACAAGGGAACGTCTTCCTAATTTTTAGTATTTTTTTGGGGGGGTTGCTCCTTATTTTCTCTGTTGCAGTTTATGTTTAGTTGGCATTTTTACTGACATAATTGTATATTAAATTAATCATAAGGAATAATGCAGACAGACGCCGCACTTGGTTTATCCCAATGTTACTTTTTTTTTTTTTTTTAAATTTTTGAGATGGAACTATGGCTTTGTTGCCCAGTCTGGAGTGCAGTAGCATGATCTGGACACACTGCAACGTCTGCCTCCCAGGTTCAAGCAATCCTCCCACCTGAGCTTCCCAAGTAGCTGGGATTACAA
Organism: Saimiri boliviensis; assembly: GCF_048565385.1. Taxonomy (NCBI): domain Eukaryota; kingdom Metazoa; phylum Chordata; class Mammalia; order Primates; family Cebidae; genus Saimiri; species Saimiri boliviensis. The sequence goes on from NC_133449.1 coordinate 203,454,694, forward strand.
GAATGCACCACTACACTCAGCTAATTTTTGTGTTTTAGTAGAGACAAGAGTTTCACCATATTGACTAGGCTGTTCTCAAACTCCTGATCTCAAGTGATCCACCTGCCTTGGCTTCCCAAAGTGCTGGGATTACAGGCATGAGTCACCACATCTGTCCACAATGTTGTCAGTTTGTAAAATTGTAGTACATTATAAAAACTAGGATATTTACATTGATAGCACCATTCACTTCCTCAGCTTTCCTTGTATTTGCATGTGTGTGTGTGTGTGTGTGTGTGTGTGTGTGTGTGTGTATTAATTCTATATAAATGTATCTTATCTAGGTTTGTGCATCCACTGCCACAGTTAAGGAACTGAACAGTGTCAGCACCTCCAGCATCCTTCCTGCTGCCCTCTTACAAACATGCCCACCTCCCTCCATCCTACCCCATCACTGACTAAACATTGACAACTACTACTATATTCTCCATTTCTAATACTTTGTTGTTTCAATATGGTATATAAATGGAATCATACAATGTAATGTTTACAGATTGGTTTTTTTTTCCACTCAAAATAATCCCAGGAGATTCATCGAAGTCTTTGCATGCTATGTGTATGAATAGTTTGCTCCCTTTTATTGCCGTGCAGTGTTCTGTGGTATGGATGTACAAGAGTGTTTAACCATTTGCCTGTTGAAGAACTTCTAGGCTGTTTACAGTTTTGTCCTGTTACAAATAAAAGCTGCTATATATATTCAGGTACAAGTTTTTGTGTACACATAAATTTCTATTTCTCTGTGATAAGTTACAGTGTAATATTTAGGTCATGTGGTAATCATATATTTAATTTAAGAAACTACCATATTATTTTTGAGAATGGTTATACCATTTGCATTACCAACAGCAATGTAGGAGTGACCCAGTTTATCTTCAATAAAATTTGGTGTCACCATTTTTGATTTGCTTCATTCTGATTAGTTTGTACTATTAAGAATTGTTTATTGTGGTTTTAATTTGCATTTCACTGATGGCTAATTGTAATAATAACATCTTTTCATATGCTTGTTTGACATTTATATATTCTTTACAGTGAAAAATATGTTCATGTCTTTTGTCTGTTTTCCTATGGAATTTAACTGTTGAATCTTGATAATTCTTTATGCATTCTAGATACTAGTCACTTGTCAGCTATATGACTGAAATTTACTTTCCAATATGTAGCTTGTGTTTTCAGGTTGCAATAATTTTGTGCAGCAGAAAATAATTTTGATCAGATCCAATTTGTTAAGTTTTTATTTTATGGATCAGGCTTTTCGTGTTGTCTTTAAAAATTTTGCTGAAAATCCCTGAAGATTTTCTTTTTTCTAAAAGTTTTGTGATTTTAATTTTTACATTTCAGATCGTGATCCATTCTGAGTTTTTGTATAAGTTGTGAGGTTTAAGTCAAAGGTCAAAGTCTTTTTTTTTTCTACATAGACTCATACATGGATGTTCCAGCACCATTATACACCGAGTAATTCACAGATCCAGCTCTGCAAAGCCATGTGTTAACTGACCTAAGCTATGTCATTCTTCAGCCAAAACTCCTTTTGACAAATTTGGGTAGCCTTTAGTGGGTAGAAATAAGAGAGCATTTTATTTCCTATCCAAAAATTAATAAGTGTGCAACGATGAAAAGAAATATTTGACAAATTCCTGGTAAATAGTAACTTTTTCCAAAAAGTGCATAAGAAAAGGCAGTCTTTTCTTCATTAAACTTATGTTAACCTTTATAAAAATATCAGATGAGAATATATTTCTGGGTTCTCAATTCTGTTATACAAATTTATGTTTATTCTTCTTCCAGAAGCACACTGTCTTTATTATTATAGCTAGAGAGGAGACCTTAATTAGTAAGTAAAACAATTGCTACATTTTATTCTTATTTCAAGATTATTAGAGTTATTCTAGTATCTTTAATTTTTCATATAAATTTTATATTTTTCTATGTCTAGAAGAACTTTTGTGGGGAGTTTTGTAAGTGCTAATTAAATCAATAAATTAGTTTGAGGAGAATCTTTCTTATTGAGTACCCCAATTCATGAATCTTAGCTATTATGAACATTATGTATTATGAAACTTAGATAAGTTTCATAATATTATCTAAGTATTATGAAACTTAGATATTATGAACCATGCATCAAAGAAAACTTAGAGAGATGCAACAGGTTGGTTATATAACAGGTTTGTTATATCTCCTATTTATGCTTTATTTGATGTCATTCATTAGCATTTAATAATTTTATTATACATGGCCTGTACATAATTCATGAAATGTATACCTATGTTTTTCATTATGTTTGGAGTAATTGTAAATGGTATTGTGCTTCAAATTGCTGTTTTTCCCATGCTCACTATGAGTCTATAGAAATGCAGTTGAACTTTGCACATTAATTTTATATTCTGAAGGCCAGGTGCTGTAGCTCTCCCCTGTAATCCCAGAACTTTGGGAGGCCAAGGCAGGCAGATCACCGGAAGTCAGGCGTTTGAGACTAGCCTAGCTAACACGATGAAATCCCATTTCTATTAAAAATACAAAAATTAGCTGGGTGTGGTGGCATGCATCTGTAATCCCAGCTACTCGGGAGGCTGAGGCAGGAGAATCACCTGAACTAGGGAGATGGAGGTTGCAGTGAGCTGAGATCATGCCATTGCATTCCAGCCTGGGGGACAAGAGTGAAACTCCATCTCAAATAATAATAATAATTTTATATTCTGTGATCTTGTTCCAGGAGTATTTTTGTAGATTCCTTGTGGTTTTCTACATAAACAATCATGGCATCTGTAACTATATAGTTTTATTTTGTTCTTTTGAATTGTTATGTCTTTTATGTCTTTTTGGCCCTATTGCAGTGACTACAACTTCAGTATTGCATTTAAAAAGAATGCTGAGAGTTGACATATTTGCCTTGTTCCCAATTTTAAAGAGACAGCATTTCCACTTTCACTATTAAGTATATTTTAGTGGTAGGTTTTTAATGTTTTTGTCAGGTTGAGGATTTATCATGAATGTTAGATTGGTTGAGAATATTGTACAATATTCTCTCTCCTTGCATAAGTATTCAATTATCTGATTTTAACTCTAAGATCTCAGTCCTACTGATGGTGAGTGGGGCACCCTTCTTCCTGTCCTGACTACGAGGTTCTGGGAATGTTAGTGTCACTGAGTTTTCATTTAAGTTTCATGCGAAAGTGCCTAGGAATGAGAAGGAAGCTTCAAAAATACCGTAAGCTTTTGGGACTGTTCTTATGCACTTTTTGGAAAAAGTTACTATTTACCAGGAACTTGTCAAATATTTCTTTTCATCGTTGCACACTTATTAATTTTTGGATAGGAAATAAAATGCTCTCTTATTTCTACCCACTAAAGGCTACCCAAATTTGTCAAAAGGAGTTTTGGCTGAAGAGTGACATAGCTTAGGTCAGTTAACACATGGCTTTGCAGAGCTGGATCTGTGAATTACTCGGTGTATAATGCTCCACTGATTTTAATTCTTGTGAAAAGCCAGAGGAAGGGGTTCTTTTGAATTGTTGAATTCCAAACACAGAAGCAACTAAGAACAAATCCCTGAGCAACTTCTATCCATGGATAAACTGGCAATAAAATCTGAAAAGAAGGAAGTTTGTTTGCCACTATAAGGAAGCTCATTTGCAGTTCCCTCAGAACCCTGGTAAGAGGGTTGAAGCAGCACTGAAAACACTTTGCATGCTGGATAAGTTTGTCTCTAAATGTGATCAGCAGCAAGTGAATCTACATGTAGCCACAGTAAAGACTGAGAGGAAGGAGCATTGGGAACACACATGTTGAGTGACAGAATTATGCGTATTTCCTAATGCACAAGTCATGTCCTCCTCATTCTCCTTCTAGTCTACCTCCTCTTGCTCTCAAAAGGGATGTATAGAATCATAGTGCTTTACTAAGCAAAAGACATTGTGTTTCAGATTAGATCTGTAGCTACTTTTGGGTAAATTATCTTAATATCCAGCCTAAGATATTCTATTTTAAAGTAAACCCAACAGTTTTGGTGGAAAACCTTAGTCATTTCACAGATTTAATGTCTATTCATAAGAAAACCGAAAATAATTGGTTTCATCATTCATCCAGCAAATATGTATTGAGTACTTATTATGAGTAAGATTTATGACTGAACAAAATTGAGCTATTAACCAACCTTGTCAATAATGTCTTTAAAAGAAAAACCTCAATTCTAAATGGTGTCTCCTTAAGAAAAAAAAATTATTGCTATTGAGTGTATTTGAAAAAAAAATCTTTCTGGTTGAGCATTTTGGAAGTTTGACTAGCTTTTTTCTTTGAGTAAACTTTTTCTATTTACATCACTGTGAATAACTATATGATCTCAGCTTATCCTTGAATTTATCCAGTGTCTTTAAATCCACTAGAATGAACTTGACCAATGACCATGGTTAAAAAAGAAGTATGATGACAACATCTTAGAATAGAATCATTCACTTAACAACTTCCTTCCACTAATCTATTTCTATCTGGTCCATGGCCACATATAGTTCCTGATTTCTTTCTTTAAACTCTTCTTCATCTTGAGTTTTGTAACAAATGCAGTATATTTATATCTTTCTCAGATTGTCAGCATTATTTTCAACATTTCACTTGATAAAATATTTAGTTTGTGAGTTTTGTGTTTACATATTTATTTTAACCAATTTTTATATGCTATTATAGTGTAAAGAGCACAAGGCTCATCAACCAAGAAGTATAAATAAGGTCATGTTAATGTTAATATGGAAATTTCCCTGAGCCGTTATCTCCTACCTGTAAAACTGCAGGATTTCAGCCCACTGGAAAGTCTCGCTAGGTATTGCTGAGACCCCTCAGAGGGCGTTTCACATTTGTTCAGTACTGATTCTCCCATGTCTCCACTGTTGATGATTACGTCAACTTCTCTTTCATCATATCTGCTATATTTGCCATGATTGAGGCATCTCAGCGCAGCCTGAAACAAGCCAGAATGTAAAAGGCATTACTTTTCTATCATTAAAATGATCTTCATGAAGAAAATAGACTCAAAAGGCTACATTTTATATAATTTAGATTATATGATATTTTAGAAAAGGCAAAATTATAGGGACAAAAAAAACCAAACAGATAAATATTGACCAGTGGCTTGAGGTGACAAGAGGAATATGTAAAATGGATCACATGGGACATTTTTAGGGTTGTAGAACTGTATTTGCATTGTGGTTCTGCAATTTATGCATTTGTCAAAACTCATAGAACTGTATAATATAAGTGATCCATGCAACTGTGTGTAAATTTGATCACATTAAAAATATCTTTCATAAAAACATTTCCTTTAACTTCTGCCTACCTCTATAGTATAGTACAAATAACCACTGTAGCTGAATTGGATATGGAGGGAAAGGTACACATTGTAGTCTCTTCCTCATTATTTTGGCTTCACCAGGTATATATTCTTTCTAATGCTTAAGCCAAAACAGAATACTTTAGGTCAGGCGTCCCCAGGGATGCCTGGGGGCGTTTTTTTTTTTTTTTTTTTTTTTTTTTTTTTTTTTTTTTTTTTTTTTTTTTTTTTAACACAGGGAGCCAGTTCACTGTCCCTCAGACCATTGGAGGGCTGCTACATACTGTGCTCCTCTCACTGACCACCAATGAAAGAGGTGCCCCTTCCTGAAGTGCGGCCGGGGGCCGGATAAATGGCCTCAGGGGGCCGCATGCGGCCCGCAGGCAGTAGTTTGGGACGTCTGCTTTAGGTAAATTTTTTCATGAAGTAGACTCTTGGGCCTAATGACTTCAATTCTGTATATACATTAAAACAAATATATAAATTTTCTTAAAGTAAACTAAAAAGAACCCTATATTCATTGCAAAGTTGTTATCTAACAATGTTAAACTTTTAATCCGTGGATTGTATAATAAAAAACATATTTGATTGACTCAATGTATGATTCATTGTAGCAATGAGTTTTGCACAGGCGGATAGTCAAAAACGAAATAAATGCCTATATGGTACAAAACATATCTGCTGTCTTTTTAAGTTTAATTTTTAATTTTTTATTTTTTGTGGATACATAGTAGGTTTATATATTTATGGATTACATATGACATTTTTAAACAGACATGCAATGCATAACTAAATCAGAGAAAATGGGGCACCCATCATCGAAGCACTTATCATTTGTGCTACATAAACAACTCAGTTATTATCTTTTAGCTATTTTACAATGTACAATTAAATTATTTCTGACTATACTCACGCTGTTGTGGTAGCAAATACTAGGCCTTATTAATTCTTTCTCTTTTTTGTACCCATTAATCACCCCCACTTTCACCCCCCAACCAGCTACCCTTCCCAGCCTCTAGTAACCATGCTTTTACTCTCTATCTCCATGAATTCAATTGTTTTTATTTGTAGCTCCCACAAACAAGTGAGAATATGTGAAATTTGTCTTTCTATACCTGGCTTATTTCACTTTTTAACATAATGACCTACAGTTCTATTCATGTTGTTGCAAATGACAGGATATCATTCTTTTTAATGGCTGAATAGTACTCCATTGTGTATAAGTTTCACATTTTTTAATCCATTTATCTGTTGATGGACACAAGTTGCCTTCAAATTATTGCTGTTGAGAAAAGTATCACAATAGTCATGGGAGTAGGAATATCTCTTTGAAATACTCATTAGGATATACTTTTTGGTACATAACTATGAGTTGTATTGCTGGATCATATAGTAACTCTATTTTTAGTTTTTTGAGGAGCCTCCAAACTATTCTTCACAGTTATTGTACTGATTTGCATTCCCACCAATAGTGTATGAAGGTTCTCTTTTCTTCACATCCTTGCCAGCATCTGTTATTGCCTGTCTTTTGGATAAAAGCCATTTTAACTAGGGAAATATAATACCTTTTTATAGTTTTGATGATGATCAATAATGTAGAGCAATTTTTCATATACCTGTGCTGTTTGTATGCCTTCTTTTAAGAAATGTCTGAGTTGATCTTTGACCTCTGATATCCTAGGCAAAACCATTCAGGACACAGGCGGAGGCAAGGACTTCATGACTAAAACGCCAAAAGCAATGGCAACAAAAACCAAAATAGACAATGGAACCTAATCAAACTCCACAGCTTCTGCACAGCAAAAGAAACAGTCATTAGAGTGAATCGGCAACCAAAGAATGGGAAAAAATTTTTGCAGTCTACCCATCTGACAAGGGGCTGATATCCAGAATTTACAAAGAACTAAAACAGATCTACAAGAAAAAAACAAACAAGCTCATTCAAAAATGGGTGAGGGATATGAACAGATACTTTACAAAAGAAGACATACAGGAGGCCAACAAACATATGAAAAAACGCTCATCATCACTGTTCATTAGGGAAATGCAAATCAAAACTACATTGAGATACCATCTCACACCAGTTAGAATGGCGATCATTAAAAAATCTGGAGACAACAGATGCTGGAGAGGGTGTGGAGAAATAGGAAGACTTTTACACTGTTGGTGGGAGTGTAAATTACTTCAACCATTGTGGAAGACAGTGTGGCGATTCCTCAATGACCTAAAAATAGAAATTCCATTTGACCCAGCAATCCCATTACTGGGTATATATCCAAAGGATTATAAATCATTCTACTATAAGGACACATGCACACGAATGTTCATTGCAGCACTGTTTACAATAGCAAAGACCTGGAACCAACCCAAATGCCCATCAATGATAGACTGGACAGGGAAAATGTGGTACATATACACCATGAAATATTACGCAGCCATCAAAAACAATGAGTTCAAGTCCTTTGTAGGGACATGGATGGACCTGGAAACCATCATTCTCAGCAAACTGACACAAGAGCAGAAAATCAAACACTGCATGTTCTCACTCATAGGCGGTTGTTGAACAATGAGAACACATGGACACAGGGAGGGGAGCACTACACACTGGGGTCCATTGGGGGAAAATGGGGGAGGAACGGGGGGTGGGGAGGTTGGGAGAGATAGCATGGGGAGAAATGACAGATATAGCTGAGGGGAAGGAAGGCAGCAAATCACACCGCCATGTGTATACCTATGCAACAATCTTGCATGTTCTTCACATGTACTCCAAAACCTAAAATGCAATAAAGAAAAAAAAAAGAATTGTTCATTCAGAAAAAGTAAAATAAAATATAATAAAATCAGGTCTGAGTAAAAAAAAAAAAAGAAAAGAAATGTCTGTTCAGATCTTTTGCCCCTTGTTAAATTAGATTATTGGATTTTTGTTTTCTTTGTGAGTTCTTTATATATTCTGGTTATTAATCAGTTGTCAGGGAGGTAGTTTGCAAACATTTTCTTCTATTCTGTGGGTTATCTTTTCATTTTGTTGATTGTTTCCTTTGCTGTACAAAAGTTTTTTATTTGATTTTATTTTTAACTTGATGGGATCCCATTTGTCCATTTTCACTTTGATTGCCTGTGTTTGTGGGGTAATACTCAAGAAATCTTTGCCCACTCTGATATCCTCAAGAGTTTCCTCAATGTTTTCTTTTAGTAGTTTCATAGTTTCTGATCTTAGATGTAAGTCTTTTAATCAGTTTTGAATTGATTTTTGCATATGGCAAGAGATAGAGGTATAGTTTCTTTCTTCTGCATATGGATATCAAATTTTACAAACACCCAATATTGAAGAGACTGTCTCCAAGGTACACTTTTGGCAACTTTCTAAAAAATGAGTTCACTGTAGATGTCTAGGTTTATGTCCGCATTTTCTATTCTATTCCACCGGGGTTTGTGTCTGTTTTTAAGCCAGTGCCATGCCATTTTGCTACTACAGCTATGTATTATAATTTGAAGTCAGGTGATGTGTTTCCTCCAGTTTTTCTCTTTTTGCTTAGGATAGCTTTGGCTGTTATGGGACTTTTGTGTACTGATTTCTATCTAGAAGATCTGCTCAATGCTGAAAGTGAGATGTTGAAGTCTCCAGCTATTATTGTATTGGGATTTATCTCTTTCATTAGTTCTAATAATATTTTCTTTATATCTCCAGATGTTCCAGTATTGGGTAATTACATATTTACAATTGTTAATCCTCTTGTTGAATTGATTCCTTTATCATTACATAATGAACTTTTTGTATATTTTTACAGCTTTTGTCTTGAAATCGATTTTATCTGATGTAAGTATAGCTACTGCTGCTCTTTTTTGTTTTAATTGGTATAAAATATCTTTTCTCTATTCCTTTATTTTCAGTCTATGTGTGTCTTTATAGGTGATGAGTGTTTCCTGCAGGCAAAAGATTATTGGGTCTTGTGTTTTAAATCCATTCAGTCACTCTATGTCTTTTCATTGGAGAGTTTAGACCATTTCCTTTCCATGTTATTATTGATAAGTAAGAACTTACTCCTGCTGTTTCGTTATTTTTTGTGGTTGTTTTGTGGTCTTCTCTTTCTTCTTACTTGTTTTCCCTTTGGAGAAAGTAATTTTGCCAGGTGGTATGATTCAGTTTCTTTTTATTTTTTTGTCTATCCATTGCATGTTTTTTGAGATTACCATGAAGTTTGCAAATACTAGCTTACAGGGCATTATTTTAAGCTGCTAACAACTTAACACTGGTTGCATAAACAAACAAGCAAAAGGAGAACTAATAAAAACTCTATACTTTAACTTCACTCCTCCACTTTTTTATGTTTTGTTGTTTCTATTTATATCATATTGTACTATCTATGTCTTGAACAGTTGTTTAGTTATTGCTCTTGATTGGTGCATCTTTTAGTCTTCCTACTTAAAATAATACAGTTTACACACCACAGTTACAGTGTTATAATATTCTGTTTTTCTGTGTACTTACTATTTCCAGTGAGTTTTGTACTTTCAGATAATTTCTTATTACTTATGTTTTTCCTTTCTGACATAAGAACTCCTTTAGCATACTTTTGTAGAATAGGTGTGATACTGATTAAATCCCTAAGGGTTTTTTTTTTTTTTTTTTTTTTTTTCTAAAACAGTCTTTATGTCTTCTTCACGTTTGAAGAATATTTTTACCTGATATATGATTCTAAGATAAAGTTTTTTCCTTCAGCAATTTAACTATGTCATGCCACTCTCTCCTAACTTGTAAGTAAGAGTTCCACAGAAAAGTCTGTTGCCACATGTAGCAGAGATATTGAATGTCATTTGTTTATTTTCTCTTGCTGTTTTCAGGATTCTTTCTTTTTTCTTTGACATTTAGGAGTTTATTAAATGCCTTGTGGTAGTCTTCTTAGGGTTAAGTCTACTTTCTGTCTTATAAGCTCTTTGTATTTGGATATTAATCTTTTTCTCTAGATAATATTATCCTAATCTGATATTGTCATTTTGAATGTACTTTCAACCCCTAGCACTTTTTCTACCGCAGTTTGAAGGTCTTTTGAATATACTTTCTACCCCTATCTCTTTCTCTACCTCCTTTTTATGGCTAATTATTCTTAGATTTGCCCTTTTAAGGCTATTTTCTAAATATTGTAGTCATCTATCATTCATTGTTCTTCTTCTTTTATCTTTTATTTCTTCTGATAGTGTATTTTCAAATAGCCTGTCTTCAAGCTCACTAATTCTTTCTTCTAATTGATCAATTCTGCTTTTAAGAGACTCTGATACATTCTTTAGTATACAAGTGCATTTTTCAATTCCAAGATTTCCACTTGATTCTTTCTAATTATTTCCAATATCGTTTCAAATTTATCATATATAATACTGAATTCTTTCTCTGCATTATTGGAAATTTCTTTGAGTTTCTTCAAAACAGCTATTTTGAATTTACTCTCTGAAAGATCATATATCTCTGTTTCTCTGGGATTGGTCTCTGGTGTCTTATTTAGTTAATCTGGTGAAGTCACATTTTACTGCATGATTTTGTTCCTTGTGATGTTCGCCAGTTTCTGGCACTGAAGAGTTAGGTACTGATTGGAGTCTTTGCAGTCTGGGGTTGTTTGTACCCATCCTTCTTGGGAAGGCTCTCTAGGTATTCAAATGGACTTGAGTGTTGTGATCGAAGCTGTATCTTCATTAGGAGACAACCCAAGCCTAGTGGGTCTTGCAGACTTGAAATGTAGCACCTGAAGCTCTTGAGTAAGATCTGGACAAATTGTCCGGATTACCCAACAGAGACTCTTGTTCTCTGCCTTACTTTCTCTCAAACAAATGGAATCTCCCTCTGCGCTAAGCTGCCTCACGCTTGGGGTGGGATGACACAAACACCCCTTTGGGCACCAACACTGGGACTCTGCTGGGTCAGACCTAAAGCCAGCACAGCACTGAATCTTGTCCAAGGCCTTCTGTAATGACTGTCTGGCTACTGCCTATGTTTGCTCAACAATGAGAAGGTAGAGAAGCCAGTCAGACTTGTGTCCTTCTCTTCAGGATGGCAATTTCCCCTAGGCCCCAGACAGTTGGAGAGGTGTTATCTGAGAGCCAGGAACTAGAGTCAAAAACTTTAGAATTCTACCTGGTGTTCTATTCTACCGTGGCAGATCTGGCCCTTGCCATGAGACGCAGTCCTTCCCATTCTTCCCTTCTTTTACCACAGACAGAAGGGCCTCATACTGTGGCTACCACCACCACAGACCCACAAAGAGTACTGCTAGGATACCACTGATGCTCACTTAAGGCTAAGGCCTCTTTAGTCAGTTCTAGTAAATGCTGCCAAGACTAGGACTCACCCTTAAGGGCAGTGGGTCCAGGGACGTTCCAGAAATTCCATCCAAAAGAAAAGGCTTAGAATTGGGAGCATCAAGAACTTACTTGCTACTTTACTGCACTGTGGTCCTGCTGGTACCTAAGGTTCAAGACAAAGTCCTCTTTTCTTTTTTTTCCTGCTTTTCTCAAGGAGAGGAGTTTCTCACCATAACCACCAGACCTGGGAATGGGCTGGGGTTTCACCTGAAGCCAACATGTCTAGGAGTCTCACCCAAGGCCTGCAGTGTACTACCTGGGTATTGCTGGTGGTTATTCAGGGCACAAGTCTCTTCAATCAGCTGGCGATAGATCTTGCTAGGACTGTTATTTTCCTTCAAGGCAGAGTGCTCTCTTCTGGCCCACCATGTGTCTGGAAATGTCTCCTGGGAGGTAGGGTCTGAAATAGGGACCTCACGACTCTGACCAGTGGACTATACTACTGTGGCTAAGCTGGTTCTAAGATTCAAGACAAAAGTCCTTTTTCCTCTTCCCTCTTCTCTCCACAGGTGGAAGGAAGGGATTTCTTTTGCAGCCATGAGCTGTGCTACAGTTTGGAGATGGGCATTACCAGCATTCTCCTTAGCTGTCCTGGCTGAGTCACGTGCCCCTCAAGTCCATGGCTCTGAGTCAACACTAAGCACAACACTAGGACTTATCTAGGATTTGCAGTCCTTGTGGCCTAGACTGACTTTCAAGTTTATTTTGGTCCCCAGAGAAATTCAGCCGTCAGTGACCAGACTTGCTGGAATTCAAATTCTGTCCACCGGGATGGGTAATTTTCCACTGGTTAAGGGTGGTTTAAATGCTCTCTCCGTGGGCGTCAGCTGCATTCAGAGGGTTTTGATTTCTGTTGTGACAGCAGCACTGAGTGTAGTGCAAAGTCTCACAATCACTACTATTCTTTTCCTGAATGCACAGATTTCCCTATATGACGTGACTATTGCAGGGGGAGTGGGGAGGAGTGGCGTCCACAATTTAACACTGTTTTTTCTACCCTCTTCAGTGCCTTTTTCAGTGTTAGAAAATTAAAACTGGATATTGCAAGTGCTAAACTGGTTTTAGTTCTTAAGAAGGTGAATTTTTTTGTGTAGATAGTTGTTAAATTTGGTATCGCTATGGAGAGGACAATGGAGCCTTCTATTCTGCCATCTTGCTCCACGCCATCCATTTCTGCTATCTTTATTTTATAGTCTCTACTTTGAACTCCTCTCAAGAGGGTCTCTTTCCATCTTTATGGAGTTATGAACATTAAAATGATTTTTACAGACAACAGAAATGTCTCTTATTTAAACCCACTCACTCTGGTTTACCCTTTTTTAAGTTTTAGTGTTCTTATCTCTTTCCATAAAATAACTTGTAAAACCACTAAGATATCTTTCCTGAGTCTTTTCTCCAGCCTGCCATCATTATATGATCCAATTTTTAATTTCAGAACTTGATCCTCTTTTCTGATTTAGATTATTATTATTCTCACTATTTGCATTAGTTGTCTTTATTCATTTTTCATGTTTTTTAAAAAAATTTTACTGCCTAGAATTGAACACAGTCCTTCAGAAGATCTGGAGAAAAGATGAGGAATATCACAGATTTCATTTAGGTACTATATTTATATTCTTGTCACCTGAGTCCATGTAAACTTTTTTGACATGCATGTAGCTTCATTTTCTGTAGATTCTGGTTTTATTTTTCTCTTTTATTCCAGTTTCATATCATTCACAAATGTTATCAATATGCATTAAATATCTCCATTTCAGTCATGAATAAAATGTTTTTTAAGTCGCAGGACAAAAATAATACTCCTCAAGATTCGTGTGACCCATTAATTGGAAGTCTTTGGGTGTAGTTTTTTAAACCAGATGTAAATTCATCTAATTGTATAATTACTCAACTCATATTTCTCTACCTAACTCATAAGGATGTCATGAGAGACTTTTAAGTATTGTATTTAAATCTGGATATTTGATGTCTGCTGCATTTTTCTGATTTTCTAGTCTAGTAAACACGTCAAGAAAGAAAATGAGTTTAGTCTAACAAGGCTTATTCATAGTCAACCCATAGTAATGATTACTGCTTTTCTAGTTGCTTGCAACCCATCATTGTAACTATCAGTTCTGAATTCTTGCCTGAGATTGATGTGAAACCTTCTGATTTTCAAAATATAAATATTTTTTCCCTTTCAAAATTGAAAATTACAATTTTTCCAGCTTCGGTCTTATGTAGTATTTTTTGTTCTCAATGAATCCTAAGATTTTTTTTTTCTTCAAGGAATATTCCATAAATAAAAAGTTTTACAAGGAATTAAAAAATATTTTTACTAGTCTATTAAAGTCTTATTTAATAATTTATAAATATCAATAAGAAAGTGACAAATACCCAGGGGAAAAATGAAAAGAATGTAACATTTTCTCAATAAAATCAAAATAAATGTTTATAATTTATGTAAAATTATACTCAAGTAACAAATTATTGCTTCTCACCTATGAAGCTGCCAAAAATTCGATTCTTTTATTTATCAAAAAGTTTTAAATTGTATAATCTGCACCAGGTTCTGTTCTAGAGATTGGGGATTTGGTGCATGAAATATTACAGATATTTTCTTGCCTTCCAGCCATTCAAATTATAATTAAAAACTGAGGGAACCAAACAAAAACATAAACTTTCTAAATTAGATTATTTCTGGTAGTGATATGAACTAACTTGAAGAATTATCTTTAATGAATATTCTTAAATATTTAACTTGAGAACATAAATCTTTTTTAGCCTTCTAAGCTGAGTATTTATTAAACACAGAGAATCATTTTCACAAATTATCATGTAGGGAGTTATCACTCAGAAGGGAAAATAGCATAAATATGAAAATATGAAAGTTATTAGAAATGTAGAGGAAGTAATTCACTAAGCAAAATAAAAGTGAATAATTTTATACAAAGATTTTAAAGCACTGTAATATATAAAACTATAAATTTCTCAATTAAGTTATTTTCAATGGTAATGCAGTAAAAGAATAAAGTGCAAAGAAATAACTTATATTTATCAAGAATGTTAATTAGGAGATTTAAATATTAATAGTTTGAATCTACAAATTCTCATTATAGGATCCCAAACTAAAAATATAATAAATAATATAATAAATGCTTTCCGACAAGCATTATTTTTATAATTAAAAAAATCAACAAATTCTACGGCCTATATAGGGCAAATAGGTAAGTAAATTATAATGAAGCTATGTTAGTGATTGTATGCAGTGGTCAAATATGGCATATTCCAAGACTCAACTTACCTTTGATTAACAAATCAAGTCATAACCATAAGTAACAAAAATGTTATAAATAATATATAATGTAAGATTTCAACTTTTTGATAAAAAGCCTGACCAAATTAAAACATATAATACACAAAATATTTATAACAAATAAACAAACAAGATTTACAGATTGGAGAATACCATCAGCATGATGAAACAAATGAACAAAAGTATACAGAAACAATTTCAAACAGAACTTCAAATGACAACTAAAGAAAACCCTGCTCCCTTTAACATTCAGGGTGAAAGTAGAGTAAATGTAATATAAGCTTTTTCATTACATTTTGAAAAATTCAAAAGTGCTGGTGGGGATGTAGAGAGAGGGAGAGAGAGGGATCCTCTCATACATTGTGGGAGGGAATAAAAAATGATCAGAACGTATTTTGTAATGTGTTTTCAATGCACTTAAATTTTGATTTCACTTCTGGGAATATACAATATGGAAAGGAATGTGTCAGCATGTCTGTGCAATTATGTTTATTACAGCATTGTCTGGTTGGTCATAAATAAGGTAGGAAAAACTACATAGTTTTATACATATAGACTATAATATTCTGCAGCTATTAAAAGTAACATTAGAGATGTATGTATCAATATAGATGGAGCAGTGTAATATATGTTTACAAAAAAGCAAATTGCAAATACATGTGTGCTTCTGTGTTAATAATCTTTACTTAAAAATGTGAAAAATTAGAGGTATAATATGTTCCAGACTATTAATATTGATTTCACTGGAAGAGGAGAAAGAAGACAGGGTAGAGAAAGATAAAGACAAGCAGAACAAATGGAATAAATACCCATAGCATAATTTCAGAAATGTAGAAGATAAACTTCTAATTGTAATCATATTTTAAGTAGGTAAGAATTGAATATGCTCATGGACCATGTAACAGACATAAAATAAACTATTAACATTTGTCCAGAAAAAAATTTGTTCTTATTTATTAGCATTTTAATTTCATTCTGAGGCAAACTGACATTTCTATTAAATAAGCAGGACAAAATAAAGAAGGAAAGAAGAAAGTGACTGGTTTATTGGAAGTTCCAGTGTTTTTAATTTTCTATAGAATTGATATTGTGAAATATGTGTATGTATATACACACATAAATACATATTCTCTAAATATTTTGTAATTAGCATGTTTTATAGTTATAACTACATTAAGTTATATAAGATTAAAACCTTATACTAAAAATTATGATACACAAATAATTTAGTCATGAGACTTCAGATTGAATGTTTCTAAAGAGATTTCAAAGCTCTCAAGAAATGAATACTATGTATTTTAAAATTATCCCAAGAAAGAAGAAATGAATGTATTGAGATTACATGTTTAAAATGTGAAAAGAGAAACATATCCAAGCACGAGATTTTTAAAAGTTATGGTTACCCTCCCTATACAGATTCAGGGGGGCAAAATGTTACTGCTTCCTCTTCCTCTCCTTTCCTCAGAACCTCCACATAACCAAATAGGGAAAAATCTGAGTGAGTGCTGGAAATGAGGCAAAACTGTCTACACTTACACTCCCTGAACTTCCTTAACTTCAATTGTAAGATGAGAGTGAAGGACGACAAGGCTCTCAGCACAGTTTTGCATCCTTTGAGTAGAGAAATCTCAGTATCTCAGTTATCACTCCACTTGCAATTTATAATTTAGAGATAAGACCTTTGGGCATGGTCTGTCTAGAAGATAAACGGAGGATAGATGGTAGATTGAGATCATATAGTGTTAAACCTTTGGGTTTTACTTTTGTTTTGCATCTAAAAAGCAACATGCTTACAAACAAATTCAATTCAAAGTCCATGTTTGAGCTAAGGTTACCACAAACAGAAAGCAGAGAGTTAGACAGTGCTTCTTCTTGGCATTGTGAGTTATGCCAGACTCAGGGAAAGAAACTAACATTGTTGGAAAACAAAGATACAACTTGAGGTGATTAGATTAAGTTATAAGCAGCAGAGGCAACTGCCCACAGGCTAAAGTGTTAAGTATGGACAATAGTTAATGCAATTCACAGCAGTGACTAGGTTGCTTGCAAATTTCAAAAACCTTAATTTTTAGAAGATCAGCTATTGGTCCACTTTATTCACAATCAGATTCCTTTCTCATTCACAATCACTGCTGGTGTAATCCATAGGTTACCAGAGAATCTCCATAACCCATAGAAAATCCTGTTACTAAGAATCACTAAGTATTTGTATTAAAACAATTCTAAACCCAGTACATTATAAAGCCAATACCAAGGGGATTAGAGTTAATATTACAAACAGAAAAAGAAAACTTCACATATAATAAAATTAATACCTCACAAGGAGAGAATTTTTTTATGAAATAAAAATATGCTGTTACACAAAAGGTTACACAATAGACTGTTGCACAAAACAAAAAAACGAAATTAAAACTAATACATAGCATATTGATTTAACATTTCCTGATCCTCCTAAATTATAATCTCCACCATTTACTCAGTTACTCAGCATAAATCCTAGGAATCAGGGCTTTATTCTTTTGCTACCTCACAATCCACATCCAGTACATCAGAAAAGAGCTCTTGGCTCTACCTCCAAAACATACCCAGATACATAGCATTTCCAGTGCTAGCACAATAGACTAAGACAGAATGACCTGCCTTGATAACTATGGGAGCCCCCTACCATTTTTCCTGTTTCCATGCTTGACCAGTATAGTCCATTCTCAATGTAGCAGCAAAGTGTTTTTCCCAGTACAAATCAAATCATAACCCTCCCCAGATTTTTACACTCCAATTTCATGCTTCTGTTCCGCATCATTATAGTGACCATACAAGATGGCCATGGTCTACCTCTGAATTTTTCCCAACCCTTTCTCCAGAATCCACTGTTCATCAGTCACCTCAGCCTTTTCATGCTGTCCCTTGTCTCAAAGGTTTTAAACTATTTAACTCTGAAGTACTATTCTTCCCCTGAATCTCCACATGTTTGCCTCCTTCACATCACGGGGATCTTAGCTGAATTATGCACTTCTCAGGAAGGCCAGACTAAGAGAGCTAAACTTGCCACCTCAGTTCTTCACCAGGTAATCTGTATCCAGGGTTCTACCTCTCTGAAGGGCCTTTTATTAGCACTCAGTAAAATAGCCTTCACTCTCCAATCTTCTCTATTTACTTTGTTTTTTCTTTATATCTGTACTATATTTCATATAATAAAAGTTGTTTTGTGTTAACTTGCTTATTTTGATTCTTAGCACTAAGCAATCTATACCATATAACAAAGACTTTGATGTGTTTATTATTGTATTTTCAACACCAACAATACTTTTCGTTATTATAGGTCCTCAATAAATATTTGCCAAATGATTGAATTAACCATTTGTTTTTTTTTCTCAAACACGTATTATTTCCAAGTAAATATTACTCTTACTTATTTTAACTTAAGTAAGGATAATGTTGACAGAGACACTGTGAAGACTGTGAACATTTTTTTGTTGTTGTCTTTGTGTTTCTGGGAATTAAGAGTTCTCTAATGTAACATCAAAACAATTGGGAAAATAAGCAACTTACTCTGGGACAGAGATATATTTCCTTTTGAATGGTGACATTTTAATGATTTATGAATAAAAGGAAAGATAGAAAATTTTCCATTGTCATTGCTTTGTGATCCCGTTGAGCAGCTTGTCTTAGTTTGGACAACCACATACTATGTGATACTGTGGCATTGCCATGTCGAGATGGTTGTAATTGTCAAACAGGGAGAATCTAAAGGCAATTTACATGTTTTTTAAAAGGTTTCAAAAAGATTCTAGACCATGCATAAACCCACAAGCTACAGTCTGTTATTCATTACATACAATCTTAAGAGCTGCTCAGAGTTGTGATTTGTTGGCATACTGGCATTTAATGTTCTGCATGAGCCACAAGGCACAGCTAGAAATGCTGTTCATTGTTTTGAATCACTACTTTTATTATCCAAACTTAAAAAAAATGCCTATACAATAAGTGTTTTTGATTGATATTAAAATACAAAAGGAATCTAATATAAAATAATCATAGCTTCATAATATTGTATTTCTAATCATCCCTCACACTGAAATATTTTATAGTTTATTTAATATACATACATAACATTTATTACTTTACATGGATACTCTCATGCTTTCTAATTATTGATGGGCAGAGAATTTCTTTTATTATTGGTTTATGGTTCAATTTATTCTGTTTTTCCTCCTTTCAATTGTTGCATTTATTGGCTATCTATCTATCTACATTAACCATCAAAATTTGGAAGGAGTAGGTGTAGTCACACATTAGAATAATGTAAATAATATTTTAATTACCAAAGTATTCTTTAACTGAATGACTGAATCTCTTAAATTCATAGATTAGATACCCAAAGAATTCAGCTATTCTGCCTCCTTACAACTTATTTTATATCAACATTAGCCAGGATCATATAATATTCCTTGTCAGTGGTAAAAACAGCCTTGAACTAGAATATGGCAAAATAAAAATAAGTGTAAGCGTGACAATTCAAAAATGCTGCTGTTAGACACGTGCTGCAAGTTTGTATTTCTAGCTTTCAAGCAACAAATGTAAGAAGAGCATAGTTCCAACATGTATATCTGAGTTAAGTTTTTCAGCCCTTTGTTGAGTTTTAGAGGTCTACTTTGTTACTTCCGTAAAGGAAGACAGTCACTATTTAAAATCCTTGTAGAATAACTGGGAAAAGCAGAACAAAACAACAAGAAATCCTGAGAATATCTAACATATTGCAAAATAAAGTGTGTGTGTGTGTGTGTGTGTGTGTCTGTGTGTGTGTGTGTGAGAGAGAGAGAGAGAGAGAGAGAGAGAAATGCATGGAACGCTCTCTTAAAACTTATCAAAATGCTTAGAAGACAAAGAAAATATGTATAGACTCTCATGTTTGTGCAATGGTTTTACTGAATTACTTTGGTTTGCTGAATAACTTATTAATGCTAAAAAAATTCCAGGTCTCCTCTTGGAATTTTTTAACTGCAATCTTATATTGTTTCCTAGAAAATTTATCAACTATGCTGACCCAAATTTTACTTAACTTTCAAGGATTCTTAAAATCAATGTGTGTCATAAATTGATAGATTCAGAAGAACATCTTTATTTTTCTTTTTTAAAGTAGTGTGTGAAGGAACAAGTTAAATAAATATATCTTTTTAAAATCTAGGGGTAGAGATTATATAACTTTTCTCAGCAAAATAATTCTCCTTAGTAGCTTGGTAAAAAGGTCTCTCTTTGAGCCAACTTCATTCTCGGTATAATTTAAGCTTATTACTACTTGTTTGGGTTTATTAGTTTTCTGGGCATATGAAAAAGCTTTTCAGTGTTGCAGGACTTCTGTTGCCTTTATGGTACAGTGCTCCTAAGTTATTATTATTGCTTTACAATTGTAAGTTTAGTGATTAAATATAGTTTTGAAACTGTAAAATTGTAACTTTTTATTTCTCCATACTAAGATTAAAAATAACCTAGGACATTTTCTAAATTATACATTGTTTTGGCAAGTTTATATTAAAATTTCCATGAAAAATTGGTGGATTTTGTCTATGAGAAATAGGTTTAAAAAAAAGACATTATTTTAGACCCTGTTGCAAACTGGGAAAGTTATAATGCTCTTATGAGTACAATTCTGAAGGCAAAGTTGTTTTAACAAAATCACTTTTGTGTCTTTCCAGTTTCAAACACATAATATTTATATCTTTATATGCTTTATTTTATTCTTGATGGGGTAGGGAAGGTTTAACTTGATCCAGCTATTTTGATCCTTTCAGTTTTAGACACATAATATTTTTATATTTGTGTGGCTATTGTAGCTAGAATAGGGAAGCTTTAGACTTGATGAAGCTATTGTGGAATAATTGCAGGCAATTTCCAATGCTGTCTTTAGGAGTTTGTCAATCTATTATTAAGATTTTGAAAATTTTTGGCATGCATCTAGTTAATTGTGTGTGTAGAACAATAACAAAACAACAAAACAAATTAGATCACTTTTCAGTTATTGGTCAGTATCTCAACATTTGGCTATCATAATCTGTGAAAAAAGCTGAATGAAACTGAAATGGTAAATTTCACAGTGCCTTTGAGATATGAGTTTTCTGTACATCTTACAAGAATAGAAAATGCCAGTGTCTTGTGGGTTAAAATGCATTAATTCTACATAAAGCACTCTACAAAAGGAAAGGATATTTGATTTGTATAGCTTTAAAGTTTTAACAGATGAGTCTATCCCTGTGAGACCACAGACCATTTACCATCACTAGATTGATTTCTTTCAATGTTAAAGGCTTGATGGTACTTTTCAGCACAGTTCATTGCAAGTAGAATGACACTTCAAATACACATTAACTAAAGAGTCTTCAGAGGCTGTATTGAGATGAAACTCTGAGTGTCAGAGGAGGTAGTAGCATTTAGTAAGAAACAAAATTCTTGAGCTTTATGTATATAAATAAAAGTGCTATAATAATTTCTGTTTCTTTATAGGCATTGAAATAATCTAATAGCTTTGTGGTTAGTTTAGTATTAATTTATTTTAAGAAAAAGTGTTTGTAGTAATTTTACTGTTTTTGTCAACTTATTAAATGTGTGTTCTGTAATTTTTTTTCTGAAGTTATTTTGTTTGTGAGATGAATATGTTTGCAAGATGGATACACCAAATGACAACTAATATCAGTGAAAGAAACATGCATTAAGAAATTGAAATTTAATTTTTACTAAAGGAAATTTTACTTTCTAAACCTTTAGTTAAATTTTAAATGGCATAGGAGAATTAAAAGAGACAATAATGCAACATTAAGATGCAAAATGAAACACAATAGTTATCTTTCAATGTGAGAATTTTAGATAATTTTTAAAGCTTTTTAATACTTTCCACCTATCTACTTTTGACATCAGAAAAATATATTTAAAAAATTATCACTTTTAAGGATGATAACTACTTAGGGAAGTCATCTACCAGATGTTCTATCTACCTTAAGTGGTGACTGGGCTGAAATGTCATAGTCTTCAAGACATTTTAGGAGAAGGGCTGAAGACAATGACATTTCTTTTCAACAGTAACAAATGATGCAAAAGAATGTGGGTGTTAAATTAATTTTTTATGATAACTATTCTCAAATGTGTTCATACCAATTAGGTAATTGGTGACTCAAAATTAATTTAAACTTTAATAATTATGTTCATTGTACTTTGTTATCAAAATTACATAATTATCCATGTCACTTTGTCACTTTGGGTTATAAAGTGAGAAAGAAAAGAAACTCTTATGTAAGAAATGTGAGCCTCCTCTAAATTATCAGGCTCAGAGAGTTATAGAAATGGCACAGCAGTCATGTCCCATTTTCCCCCTAAGTAATCATCTTTTAAAGCTGTTTGCCACCACAAGTAGCTATAAATTCACCTAAAAATGCTGCATACCAGATACCATAACCCATATCAACTGTGGCCAATTACTCATAGTGTTACATCTGTAAACAATGAGAATTCTAGACAAACAACTTTGTATCAACTCACTCCTTGTCCTTTTTCATTTTTTTTTTTTTTGTCTTTAAAAAATCTGCTTGAAACAATGACCAAACAGGGATTTGACCCAATGTTACTCAAGTCTGAGTCTTCCAGGACAGATGTCCTCATTTTGGCTCAAGTAAATTCTTTAAAATAATATTTTTTGCCTCAGTTTCTTTCTTTAGGTCAATAAATGTGTAAAGTGTGTGTGTGTGCGTGTGTGTGGGGGTGTGTGTGTGTGCAAATAGTCCTAGACTAGGGTGGAGCTAAACTTCTCACCCTTGAATTTGTTTTTCATTTCCTGGCTACCGTATTCATTAAGAGCTCTTCATACTGATGTTGCTCTTTTCAGCTTCAGTGCTTACGGTCTGCCCTGTCCAAGTGAGTAGTTTTTTGTGTAGCGCCCATGTTCCAGCATATGGTAGCTCTGTCTTTGCAAAGACATAAATTATTTAAAGTTCTGATACTCTTTTTGCCCCCAATCTTTCTACCTTGGTAGACACTCAGACAATATTTATTGATATATTGACTTGAAAGAACATTTTAATGTCATATTGATTTATTATGATAATGTGCATAATGGGCCACTCTACAATGCAAAGGCAAAATCTTTTTCAATCTCCTATGAACATTCATTGAATCTCTGTGAGAGTCCTATGAAAATTCTCATCGTATTATGGAATTAAACATTTTGATTTTTAAAATCTGGTCTAGTTTATTCTGGCTTAAAATTAATACTGAATAAGTATTACTTTATTTAAAATCATCAATAAAATCCATACATGAGAGAAAGAGATATAAAAACAAACAACTTGAACATAAATTCTTTAGCTAAGAATTAAGAATTTAACTTCTCCTAAAGGAGGAGTTAGGTCTAATGATTAAATCAATAGCATTACTTTATATCAAAGAAAGCAAACAAGCAAACATACCAATAAATAAACACAAACTAGATCCCATTTTTATGATCTTTGGGCTTTACCTATGCATATCCTTCCTATTTTATTCCCTGCTCCAGTGTTTGCCCATTATTTTAAAGACCTAGTCCCTTTCCATAAAAGGTTAGCTGCAAATGCTGCCTTTTGGAGTGACTGGGAAATTGATCTCTTTCAATCAAGGCTTTCTACATCTCCTGAGAAGTTTGAACTCTTGGGAAACAGAAGGATAGAAAGGTGCAGGAAGAACACTCGGTGGCAATGCATGCTGGGGAGTATCAATTTGCTTTATTGCTGTGCTTTACTGAGTCAGAGACACTCTATTGGGAGGTTAATTGTAGGACTAGCACCTTCTAAGGACAGCTGAGCTACACCTACTGAATCCATGCTGGGAATGGGACCATACCTAGGACTGTGAAAGTCAGCCTTATAAGAGCCTCAGTACAGTACCCAGTCACATCATAACCTAGAATTCCAACTTACAAACCTTTGAGCTAGTAAATGGATGGTTTGGGGAAAAAAAAATCCTTAAGTTTGTGATAATTTGTTACATAGCAGTAGAAAACTGATATACAAGGGAATAAAGCATGTTAAGTCATGAATTCAGGAGAACTATACGAAGTCAGCAAAGTATTATGTAGAAAAAAATAAGACAAAGAGAGTAATTCTGAGTGCTAGCACTACAAAATCATGAACCAAGATCTCAGCTGAAACACTAATGCTAGAACTTTAAATGAAGTAAAAACTGGCCAAGAACTCTCCTGGTTGATTAGTCATATTGTCTTTATTCAAACTAATGATACTATAAACAGAAAAGTACCAAACTAATAGAGTAGCCTGTGGCCTGGCATTTTGGATATAGGCTCTGGAAGTGTTTTGGAGAGATTTTCACTAAACAACAACAACAGAACGATGGGATTATAAGGTGATGGTTCTTGGTTTCTTAGGATCCATAAATACTTTATATCTCCTATAACTTGGTCATGGCATATATAAAAATAAATATATATTTGTGGTTCCATATTGCCCCTCCGTCTTATATGGTACCATGTCTCAGGAATGAAAATTCTAGAAGCAGCAATGATTAATACTGCACTGAAGTACCTGCTGAAAAATTCTGTTAGGAAAAAATCCAAAGCTACAATCACAGCCACAGACTTTAGAATACATTTTGTTTTTCTATTTTTGATAGACCATATAAAAAGACATATGATGTAGATGATTAATTTAGTAAGCAGGCCTTTATTAATAAATAAGCCATACAAATAACAATGTACAAGCTTATAAAAAAGACAAGAAATCATCCTAGGATATTAAAGGGTATTTAGAAATATCAAAGCCATTCTGGACCATTAAGAACCCTTCAAAAAATTTCAGCTCTAAGGAGTTTTATATAATATTTCCTGTCATCAGCATGCAGACATTAGTGGTAAACCCCACAACCATCTAAAGCTCAAAAATATTACTTATGGATAAGGAAAATAATAAAGAATAATATAATTTACTTAGAATTTAATGTTACCTAATTGTTGTAACTTAAAATTTATGAAATGTGAAAAAGACAATATTTAGATTGAAATAAAAATATTTAATTTTATTTTATTATATATAATACATTATTATTTATAAAAACAAATTTAAAATAAGCATGAAAAAAGTGAGAAAAATAACTACAAATATGCCTAAGAAAATAGAAAAAATACTAAAAAAAGTATTTAAAAAGTTTAAAACTAAAAAGTTTTAAAATTACAAATGTTAAAAAAGGAGAAACAGAATATAATGGGTATAACCTACAAACCTATTTTCTTTCAAATATTCAAAAAATTAAAACCTGTGACAAATCAATAAATTTTAAAAAACACATGGAAATACAGAAATGAGCTTAATTTAAAACAAGACACAAACTTTTAAGATTTTGACAATCTGCTAATTTCCTATTTCTATGATAATTATCCTGATAAATATTTTATGTTAGTAGATGAGTATTATATAAAAATTCTTTATACTCATTTGATATAAGGGGCAAATTATCAGGACTTTTTTTTTATTGCATTTTAGGTTTTGGGGTACATGTGATGAACATGCAAGATTGTTGCATAGGTACACACATGGCAGTGTGCTTTGCTGCCTTCCGTCCCCTCACCTGTATCTGTCATTTCTCCTCATGCTATCTCTTCCCTCCTCCCCACCCCCCGCCCCTCCCCCATTTCCCCCCAACGGACCCCAGTGTGTAGTGCTCCCCTCCCTGTGTCCATGTGTTCTCATTGTTCAACACCCGCCTATGAGCGAGAATATATGGTGTTTGATTTTCTGCTCTTGTGTCAGTTTGCTGAGAATGATGGTTTCCAGGTTCATCCATGTCCCTACAAAGGACGTGAACTCATCGTTTTTGATGGCTGCATAATATTCCATGGTGTATATGTACCACATTTTCCCTATCCAGCCTATCATCGTTGGGCATTTGGGTTGGTTCCAGGTCTTTGCTATTGTAAACAGTGCTGCAATGAACATTCGTGTGCACGTGTCCTTGTAGTAGAATGATTTATAATCCTTTGGATATATACCCAGTAATGGGATTGCTGGGTCAAATGGGATTTCTATTTTTAGGTCCTTGAGGAATCGCCACACTGTCTTCCACAATGGTTGAATTAATTTACATTCCCACCAACAGTGTAAAAGTGTTCCTATTTCTCCACATCCTCTCCAGCATCTGTTGTTTCCCGATTTTTTAATGATTGCCATTCTAACTGGTGTGAGATGGTATCTCAATGTGGTTTTGATTTGCATTTCTCTGATGACCAGTGATGATGAGCATTTTTTCATATGTTTGTTGGCCTCCTGTATGTCTTCTTTTGTAAAGTATCTGTTCATATCCTTCGCCCATTTTTGAATGGGCTTGTTTGTTTTTTTCTTGTAGATCTGCTTTAGTTCTTTGTAAATTCTGGATATCAGCCCCTTGTCACATGGGTAGACTGCAAAAATTTTTTCCCATTCTGTTGGTTGCCGATTCACTCTACTGACTGTTTCTTTTGCCGTGCAGAAGCTGTGGAGTTTGATTAGGTCCCATTTGTCTATTTTGGCTTTTGTTGCCATTGCTTTTGGCATTTTGGTCATGAAGTCCTTGCCTACACCTATGTCCTGAATGGTTTTGCCTAGATTTTCTTCTAAGGTTTTTATGGTATTAGGTCTGATGTTTAAGTCTTTATCCATCTGGAGTTAATTTTGGTGTAAGGTGTCAGGAAGGGGTCCTGTTTCTGCTTTCTGCACATGGCTAGCCAGTTTTCCCAGCACCATTTATTAAACAGGGAGTCCTTTCCCCATTGCTTGTTTTT
The DNA here is from genome assembly GCF_048565385.1 of Saimiri boliviensis. Classification (NCBI taxonomy): domain Eukaryota; kingdom Metazoa; phylum Chordata; class Mammalia; order Primates; family Cebidae; genus Saimiri; species Saimiri boliviensis. The sequence continues at coordinate 203,481,484 of NC_133449.1, forward strand.
GTCAGGTTTGTCGAAGATCAGATGGTTGTGGGTATGTTGTATTTCCTCTGAGGCCTCTGTTCTGTTCCATTGGTCTATATCTCTGTTTTGGTACCAGTACCATGCTGTTTTGATTACTGTAGCTTTGTAGTATAGTTTGAAGTCCGGTAGTGTGATGCCTCCTGCTTTGTTCTTTTTGCTTAGAATTGACTTGGCTATGCGGGCTCTCTTTTGATTCCATATGAAGTTTAAGGTGTTTTTTTCCAGTTCTGTGAAGAAGGTCGTTGGTAGCTTGATGGGAATAGCGTTGAATCTGTAAATTACTTTGGGCAGTATGGCCATTTTCACGATGTTGATTCTTCCTAACCATGAACATGGAATGTTTCTCCATCTGTTTGTATCCTCTCTTATTTCGTTGAGCAATGGCTTGTAGTTCTCCTTGAAGAGGTCCTTTACGTTCCTTGTTAGTTGTATTCCTAGGTACTTTATTCTCTTTGTAGCAATTGTGAATGGCAGTTCGTTCTTGATTTGGCTCTCTTGAAGTCTATTACTGGTGTATGGGAATGCTTGTGATTTTTGCACGTTGATTTTGTATCCTGAGACTTTGCTGAAGTTGTTTATCAGTTTCAGGAGATTTTGGGCTGAGATGATGGGGTCTTCCAGATATACAATCATGTCATCTGCAAATAGAGACAATTTGATTTCCTCCTTTCCAATTTGGATACCCTTTATTTCTTTTTCTTGCCTGATTGCTCTGGCTAGAACTTCCAGTACTATATTGAATAGGAGTGGTGAGAGAGGGCATCCTTGTCTAGTGCCAGATTTCAAAGGGAATGCTTCCAGTTTTTGCCCATTCAGTATGATATTGGCTGTTGGTTTGTCATAAATAGCTTTTATTGTTTTGAGATACGTTCCGTCAATACCTAGTTTATTGAGGGTTTTTAGCATAAAGCGTTGTTGAATTTTGTCAAAAGCCTTCTCTGCATCAATCGAGATAATCATGTGGTTTTTGTCTTTGGTTCTGTTTATGTCGTGAATTACGTTTATGGACTTGCGTATGTTGAACCAGCCTTGCATCCCCGGGATGAATCCTACTTGATCATGGTGGATGAGCTTTTTGATATGCTGTTGCAATCGGTTTGCCAGTATTTTATTGAAGATTTTTGCATCTATGTTCATCATGGATATTGGCCTGAAATTTTCTTTTCTTGTTGAGTCTCTGCCGGGTTTTGGTATCAGGATGATGTTTGTCTCGTAAAATGATTTGGGAAGGATTCCCTCTTTTTGGATTGTCTGGAATAGTTTCAGAAGGAATGGTATCAGCTCCTTGTATGTCTGGTAGAATTCAGCTGTGAACCCATCTGGACCTGGGCTTTTTTTGGGTGGTAGGCTCTTTATTGCTGCCTCGACTTCAGTCCATGTTATTGGTCTATTCAGGGTTTCGGCTTCTTCCAGGTTTAGGCTTGGGAGGATGCAGGTGTCCAGGAATTTATCCATTTCTTCCAGGTTTACTAGTTTGTGTGCATAGAGTTGTTTGTAATAATCTCTGATGATGGTTTGGATTTCTGTGGAATCTGTGGTGATATCACCTTTATCGCTTTTTATTGCATCAATTTGATTATTCTCTCTTTTCTTTTTTATTAATCTGGCTAGTGGTCTGTCTATTTTGTTGATCTTTTCAAAAAACCAGCTCCTGGATTTATTGATTTTTTGAAGAGTTTTTTGTGTCTCTATTTCCTTCAGTTCTGCTCTGATCTTAGTTATTTCCTGTCTTCTGCTAGGTTTTGAGTTTTTTTTTTTTTTGATCTTGCTCCTCTAGCTCTTTCAATTTTGATGATAGGGTGTCAATTTTAGATCTCTCCTTTCTTCTCATGTGGGCACTCATTGCTATATATTTTCCTCTAGAGACTGCTTTAAATGTGTCCCAGAGATTCTGGTATGTTGTGTCTTCATTCTCATTGGTTTCGAAGAACATCTTTATTTCTGCCTTCATTTCATTGTTTATCCAGTCAACATTCAAGAGCAAGTTGTTCAGTTTCCATGAAGCTGTGCGGTTCTGAGTTAGTTTCTGCATTCTGAGTTCTAACTCGATTGCACTGTGGTCCGAGAGACTGTTTGTTATGATTTCTGTTCTTTTGCATTTGCTGAGGAGTGATTTATTGCCAATTATGTGGTCAATTTTAGAGTAGGTGTGATGTGGTGTTGAGAGGAATGTGTATTCTGTGGATTTGGGGTGGAGAGTTCTGTAAATGTCTATTAGGTTTGCTTGTTCCAGGTCTGTATTCAGGTCCTGGATATCCTTGTTGATTTTCTGTCTGGTTGATCTGTCTAATATTGACAATGGGGTGTTAAAGTCTCCCACTATTATTGTGTGGGAGTCTAAGTCTCTTTGTAAGTCATTAAGAACTTGCCTTATGTATCTGGGTGCTCCTGTATTGGGTGCGTATATATTTAGGATCGTTAGCTCTTCTTGTTGCAGTGATCCTTTTACCATTATGTAATGTCCTTCTTTGTCTCTTTTGATCTTTGTTGCTTTAAAGTCTATTTTATCAGAGATGAGAATTGCAACTCCTGCCTTTTTTTGCTCTCCATTTGCTTGGTAGATCTTCCTCCATCCCTTTATTTTGAGCCTTTGTATACCCTTGCATGTGAGATGGGTTTCCTGGATACAGCACACTGATGGGTTTTGGCTTTTTATCCAATTTGCCAGTCTGTGTCTTTTGATTGGGGCATTTAGTCCATTGACATTTAGGGATAGTATTGTTATGTGTGAATTTGATACTGTCATTTTGATGCTACCTGGCTGTTTTGTTGGTTAGTTGATGCAGATTCTTGATTGTGTTGATGCTCTTTTACCATTTGGTGTGTTTTTGGAGTGGCTGGTACTGGTTGTTCCTTTATATGTGTAGAGCCTCTTTCAGGAGTTCTTGTAGGGCAGGTTTGGTGGTGATGAAATCTCTGAGTGCTTGCTTGTTCACAAAGGATTTTATTTTTCCTTCACTTATGAAGCTTAGTTTGGCTGGATAGGAGATTCTGGGTTGAAAGTTCTTTTCTTTAAGGATGTTGAATATTGGCCCCCAATCTCTTCTGGCTTGTAGGGTTTCTGCTGAGAGATCTGCTGTGAGTCTAATGGGCTTCCCTTTGTGGGTAACCCGACCTTTCTCTCTGGCTGCCCTTAGCATTTTCTCTTTCATTTCAACCCTGGTGAATCTGACGATTATGTGCCTTGGGGTTGCTCTTCTTGAGGAATATCTTTGTGGTGTTCTCTGTATTTCCTGGATTTGAATATTGGTCTGCCTTGCTAGGTTAGGGAAGTTTTCCTGGATAATATCCTGAAGAGTATTTTCCAGCTTGGATTCATTCTCTTCATCACATTCAGGTACACCTATCAGACGTAGATTAGGTCTTTTCACATAGTCCCACATTTCTTGAAGATTTTGTTCATTTCTTTTTGTGCTTTTTTCTCTGTTCTTGCCTTCTCTTTTTATTTCATTGAGTTGATCTTCGACCTCTGATATCCTTTCTTCTGCTTGGTCAATTCGGCTGTTGAAGCTTGTGCATGCTTCACGAAGTTCTCGTGTTGCGTTTTTCAGCTCCATCAATTCACTTATACTCCTCTCTATGCTGTCCATTCTCGTCAGCAGTTCGTCCAATCTTTTTTCAAGGTTCCTATTTTCTTTGCATTGGGTTAGAACATGTTCTTTTAGCTCATTGTAGTTTCTTACTACCCACCTTCTGAAGTCTGATTCTGTCATTTCATCACCCTCCTTCTCCATCCGGTCTGGTTCCCTTGCTGGTGAGGAGTTCTGATCCCTTTTAGGAGGAGAGGTGTTCTGGTTTCAGGAGTTTTCATCCTTTTTGCGCTGGTTTCTTCCCATTTCTTGGGTTTATCCACCTGTTGTCTGTCTCTGTCCCAGGGAGTTGGAGCTTTATGAGTTTCCGTTGCACTACTGCCTTTTTTGATTTTTCTTTCAGGTCGGACCCGCCCAGCTAGCAGCACCCCTAGCCACTGCCTGCCCGCAGGGGCTTTGCTGAGCTGCTGTGGGCTCTGCCCAGCTGCCCTGAGCGCTTCCCTGTAGTCCTTTTTATATGGGCATAGTTAGAACTGTCTCGGCAATGGTGGCCCCGCCTCTGTTATGGCAGACTCTCTCTGTTGTGGCAGGTTGCCTCGGCAACGGCAGCCTGTCTCCGTAGCGGTGGAGAGTCTCAGTAATGGCGGAAGCCCCTCCCCCACGGAGGCGGACAGTCCCGGTTCAGCTGTGCTTGGTTTGAAGGGCTCAACCCAGAGGGTTTCCAATTACTGTTTTTGTTTTGGTTGTTGTTGGGGGTGGAGGGGTGGGACCAACCGAGCCTGATCACCTGGCTCCCTGACTCAGAGTCTTTTCTTTTAAGTTGAAGGACCCTGCGTTCCGGTCGCTTGTTGAAAAGGCGCCGGGATCTCCCGTGCTGCGACTCACGGAGTCGGCTCGAACTGCGGCACCGGCTCCTGGCAGATTTTTTGCCTAGGAATCTCCTGGCCTGACTCGCTATTTCAGATGAATGGGCAGCTCTGCCGTCTCAGGGCTCTGCTCGCCAGCTAAGAGGGCTCCCAGACCAGTGGCTTTTGTCTGGAGAACCACAGCAACAGGGAGTGGTCACAGCAGCCGCGCGGGCGGAATCAGCCCCACGGGGGCCAAAACAGCCGCACCGGCTGGGACTGCGACGCTGGCGACCCCTCTGCCTGGGTATCTCCTGGTCTGTGGGCAATAAGAGTTCGTCTGGAAATGCGGCGACCACTCACCCTCTGCACTTTCACTGGGAGCTGAAGTCCTGAGCTGTTCTTAGGCGGCCATCTTCCCAGCATTCCTCTGGAAATTCCAATTATCAGGACTTTTAATTGCAAGTAACAAACAATTGTGCAACACAGTTTAGTTTCAACAAAGTGTAATATATTTTTCTCTCATAATTTAGATGTTCAGGGACAGGGCTAACTGAAAGTTCCCTTGCTGCAGGGTTTTTATTTCACCAGCTTCTCTCCCTAGAGGTCTTGGTTTCACTTCTTCTGGGTTAGCTGCTTTGTTTGAAAGATTTTCTCCTTGTAGCTCTGGGTTTCTCTATGTTTCACATTTAACAATTATATTTCAGACATTTGAAAATGTATATTTATAATGTTTGTAAAATCAATAGAATTACTGGTAAATAAGAAAAAAAATCTTGTTTCTTTGCTTTAAAAATACTACAAATAATCAGTTAAATAAGCTTAAATATATGAGATTTATCAGCTTGAACTTTCTAGACCTATGAATCAACATTTTTATGTACAATTAATTACACATGTGAAGCAATGATAAACTGACAGAACCTACGATTGTAACATGTTAAATTGTGCTAATTTAAATATGTTTAAAAGTTTTTCAGGTAAAATTTTTTATAGCTTCCAATTTATGTATTATAAAACGTTATTATCTTCATGTATCTTTTAAAAATTTATAATTTTTGATATAGGAATTTGCTTAGCTTATTTTAAATCAACTATTTATCTTTTATTTCTATTATAGAAAGAGAGTTGGTGTGTTATAACTAAAATGAAAATCGTAAAATAACAACTCTTTCTTCCCTAAGTTTTGCATACCATTCAATTTAGCAGTTTTTGTGTTTTAGACTTCTCTTAGAAAATAATATAAACATTTTTATGGGGAATGCAGAGAAGGTCTTTGCTGTAAGAGTTTTTGAAAGAGTAATAAAATTTTTGCTTCACAATGTGATTATTGTCTATAATATCACATGTACAATGCTTTCAATTTAATAAATTACATTGAGACAAATTAAAATTTTTCATGCTGTGCTAAAGATACCCAAACATCAGAGTTACCTAAATAGTAAGTTAATACATTCATTTGTGGGCTTCAATTCTAGAAATTTAGGTCTACACAGGTCTGGGGTAGGGTTTGGGCTTTTTAAAAGTTACAAAAAAAAAAAAAAATCCTCTGAGGCTGCTCAAGGGCCAGTTTGGTGTCTGAGGGGCAGATGCAGAGCACACAATAGAAGGGCATTCTTTCATCTTTCCCCTCCTGCACTTGAAACATAACATCCCTGCTTTCATATCATTTGTGTATTAGGAATACACATAAAGTTTCATCTGATGAAAGAGACGCGTGAGTAAAAAATGTTTGAATTTTACTACATTAATTCATCATAGTTAGAAAGGGAAAAATAAGAGATTGTCTCTATAGAGAAGCCTGAAATATAATCAAACTGACTCAAAAATGAAGGCTGCAGCTAAATGATAGATCAGAGTATATTTTATCATATGCATTTCTAGAAAACCAGTAGTATTGCAAACAAAAATTTTGGCAAAGGCTTGAAGAAGCATAAAGTTATAAACAATAGGCAAATCCTTTTTGGTCTCCTTTCTTAGTAGGGAAGCACCAAGAAAATTTAAATGGATAATTTTTTAAAAAACAGAATTCTTTTTCTGATCTGTATGTAAAAAGCAGCAAGAAAATGTTACTCGACATCTCACAGTGAGAAAAGAAACAGATAATCAGCAAAAATATAATAATCTCCTGAAATCGCCAGAGAGTTACAGTTGTAAGGTAATAAGCAAATTTAAACAGAAAGAGTGACAACACATCTAAGGAATGATGAGACATAGTATTTGTTCACCTCCAGACTTTGGTCATTGGAGGAAGTGGTAGTCATCATACAATCAGGTAAGAAGAAATCAGCTAAAACATTCATAAATTCTTAAAACCCTGATGTAGGCTCACATGAAGCTGTTAAAATTGAGAACACGAGATGCAGGAGAGTCTGCGTTTCTCCCAATCTATTTCCCAGCCCTTTATCAGGTACTAATAAAGATTTGTGGCAAGGCAGGAACCTGCTGAGAGTCCCCCCAGGGAGCTGGTAGGCAGGAGTTGGTCTGCTGTCAACAAGAGGGAGTGCAGTAACTGATCACCACCCATTTCTCTCTCTCTCTCTCTCTCTCTCTCTCCACCCCACCATCTCTCTCTGTCTTTTTTTGAAATTGAGTCACTCTGTCACCCCGGCTGGAGTGCTGTGGCGCTATTTCTGCTCATAACCTCCTCCTCCCAGGTTCTCATGCTTAGCCTCCTGAGTAGCTGGAACCACAGGCACGCACCACCATGCCTGTCTACCGTTTGTATTTTTAGTAGACACAGGGTTGTCATGTTGGCCAGTCTGGTCTCGAACTCCTGAGTTCAAGTGATCTGCCGGCCTCTGCCTCCCAAAGTGCTGGGCTTACAGGTGTGAGCCACCATGCCATGATCATCACCTATTTCTCTACCTGCTCTGATATGAAGCAAAAGCTTAAGGTAATTGGGAGATGGGTGACCAATATTGAGCTCCAGGATTAAAGTTAAAATTCATTGCTTTTGGGGGAGGGGGGAAAGCAAAAATCCTCTACATCTGAGAAGTATCTAGAAATCTTTCTTTTATGAATGAGAAGCAGAGGTTGGTCTGCTCCTTCTGGGAGGAGGTCAGGAAACTTCCACCCAAGAACACCACAGACACAAGGCAAAAATAGCTGACCATTAGGAGAATAGCAAAAGTGAAAAAGCACCACACCTGAGGCTCAGATGAACAGGTCTTTTAAGAAGACTGAAGCTGTGCTGGGAGCACAGAAGCCCTACCGCCCCCTCTCCCTCACCCCCAAAAAGAAAAAAGTTGGGAGAGAGTTCTCTACCATTGGGAGAGAATTCCGACGGTGAGGAGGGACCCTTCAGAAGCACAGCTGTGCAGACTTCTAAAAGCTGAAAGTGGAGCAGGAACACGAAGAAAAATCACTCAGAAGCCAAAGCAACCTTATAAGCACATGATAATACCAGGGCCTTCCCTGAAGAAACTGAAACTTTTAGTACACTAATACAAAGGGTAGCAATGATAAAATGGAAATCCAGCTCAACCTCTAACCACTGTTTTGACTCTACCCACTGCTATAATGGCCTGACAGAAGATGAAGCTGCTGAATTCCAGGGATAGATAATAATGATCTTGGTCTTCTCTGTTCTTCTATATACAATGCCAGTGTCCAATCAAAAATTATGACACACACACACACACACACACACACACACACACACACACAGAGCCCTATGAAGAAATAGAGCATTCAAAACAATCAGATTTAGAGAAACCCAAGACTCAAATATTAAAACCATCAGGGAAAAAAAAAATCAGGTAGAGACTTTAACCAAGATAAGTGTGTAAAAGGGTTCAAGGAAAAGGTGGTCGATATGAAGGGACTGAGTCAAAAGTAAGCAAACAAATAACAACTAAGAATAAATAATGAACACCTCAAGATTTGATTTAAAAACCTTCAGAGAAGAGCCCTTTTAAAACAATGGTAAAACATCATTAGAAAGTGTTTGTATGAATGTAGATATGCTATGAAATGTTTTCTATCAAACTTGTTCCGTCTGTATACATATGTCTGTATACACATGTTAGTATAAATCTGATACACGTATTTATGTAGAGATTCTTTTCCTATCTCTTTAAATTTTTTTCTGCCTCTGATTTGATAATGTGATATCTTAGTACTCCAGTCCTCATTATTCCTTTCCTCTTATATATGTCCTTGAGAAATTTTCTATGTGCTACACAATTTGTCATTTAATTATGTGTATTCTGGTAATCTAAATATTCATATTCATCTCCCAGAATCCGCCTAGATATGTAGCAAGGATCCTAGGAAAGTAGAAAAGAGTGCCTTGCTTAATTGGAAGGGAATTTTTCAAAAAGTCATTCAAGTTCAAAGCAGCAATGACCCCCCACTTCTATCAGACCACCTTCGATACTCTTTTGCATTAATTTGTTCATTTGTTTGTCTACATTTAATAGATTTAATCCTTTGAGGGTGAGAAGCATTGTTTTATTCATCTTTGTATCCAGGACAATGTTTGGCATATACTAGATACATAATAAATTTGTGCTGAATGAACGCATGAGTGAATAGAGGAATGAAAAATTTGTCTGTGGCCCAGCTGGAGTCTTTTGCATTATCCTCTCATGTTTTCATTTTGCCTTAGTACAACTTAACTACCTGATTTTGAGCTGGATAATCATCTAACCAGCTGGTAAGCAGGTAATACCTGAACTTTCATCTTCTTTGTACATTCTAAAAGTACTAGCAGAGGCTGCTTCTTTCAATATAACAACAATCCACACTGTTATGTTTGTTGTCATATGACCTGCATGATAGAAAGACTTCATTGTAATAGTTTTGTTCTTTCTTTCCATTACTATGATATTAAACTCAGATTTGCTTAGATGCCATTTATTCTAATGCTGATGAAGATTCTCTTTATAACTAGTTCTTTTTATTATTCTTATTATGTGTTGTAAGTTTTTATGGTGGCACTTTATTATTTAGTGGCAAAATGGCTATTTTTTTTCTTTCTATATCTAATGCATAATTTATCTTATTAATCTAAGATTTCTGCTCTGAAATACAAGTTTCTACTTTACTTTAAAGGAGAGAATATTCTGAAGAAATTTACACTCAGAATGATGACCATGTAATGAAAATATGGAGTACTGAATTTTAATGAAATGGTGCTATAGTATTATAGAGTAGAATGTCTTCTGGTTTAATTATGCCAGAATTTCTAATCAGAGTACTAGAGTTAGGCATGAATTTCATTGTACTTAAACATTTGTTGACAAGCCAGCCTTTCAATTCGACTTTGTACATTAAATAGAGAAATATGATCTTGGTCAGCTTTCTATTAGAGAATGTTTTCCCACCAGGTCTACTTCTTAGGAAGCTTTATAGTTGACAAGGTGTGATTCTTTTGCCTACCTATTTTTAGGTGTATAAATACCTGCTTTGAGATAAATATCTAAATAAATAATTGTACTGATCACTGGGGAAAAAAAAAGCAAACTATTACAGGAAGTTGCTTAAGATAATGCAAAACAAACATGAATATTTTCAAAGGAGCTTTATATTGCAGTAATATTTAATTGAATCTCAGCAGCTCAATATTGTAACAAATTTTATTTTTGTAGAATACATGAAATATTTTATATATAGATAAAAATTTTTGACCACATATCAATTTAATCAGTGTTTTAAATATTAATTTCTTTTGTATAAGCTGAAGATACTCACTCAGTTGCCCTTTTAGTGCGGAGTTGCCTTATGCACATTTGTGTAAGATTAAAATAGCAGTTTTTTTCCCTGAGTTAAAATATCAAATATTGTTTTATATTCTTTCTCTCTAAAAGAAATACTTAGAAATTTATATTTAATTAGTAATCCAACTTTAACATTGGCAATTGATTTTTCTAAAATTTAAAAGACATTTAAAGTATACAGCAATTATTTCAAGCTAATAGTTTTTCTCTCCAGACTATCAGTCAAGATACCAAGAACTTGTTTTAAAAAATAGAAACTTTAGAAATTGTTATTTAGAACAACACCAAAACAAAGCCTGGACCTATAAGGTTAGCGTTTTAGACATCATGTAAAAAGAAAATACTGTTGATTATTAATAATTTATGTCCGTTCATATTTAGCCTCAATAATATAGAATACCCAGTGTATATTTTGCCTCATTTTCATAATTGTGTATATTTGATGACATTCTTTGTTTTATGGGGGAATATTGTTGAACATTTATTCAAGCTCCCAGGATAGTATAAGAAAAAATTTGAAATTACATTTAACAGGTTAAATAATATTGCTAAATGCCTGCTCGAATTCAATCTGTGTTACTACAAGGCAAATGATTTATGGATTTACCACACTGTTTTGCAGGGAAACATTTCTCCCCCATACCAAATAACAATTCTCTCCATCACTGTCTGTAATATATACACTAATCTTTAATACTCTTGTATACTCAGCTTCTTCACTCCAAAATGTAGTCTAGAGTTTTCCATGTCACTATGTAGATAAACTCTATAGTTTACATAGAAATAGTTTACATACTGTATATCAGTTTATAATCATAATATTTATGTAAAGATAGAATAATCATATAGTAATAAAGAACACAAATATCTTTGGCATAAAAAAAGAATAATTTTTTAAAAATTTCTTGGGATGCATGTTCATTGCAGGTTTCTTTTAGACGTTGCTATCTGTCTTCCTGTCTATTGGATCCTGACTGACCAAGCAGCAACCATCTATAGGCGTGCTGACTGTGTGAGACAGTATGATAAAACATCTTTGGTGTTTAAGATCTCAGTCCAGAAGTGACCCGGGTAACTTATACTAATGAGTCCTGGGAAGTTGAATCCTACCAATGTGCCTAGACAAAGAAGATCCAGAAATAGACAAACTGTGCTAATTCTATAATTTATTTTGTAAATATTATACTAATTAATATTTATTTTTTCTTTTCTGTTTGTCTTTATTGTCCTATTTCTTTCATCTTTTTTTTTTGCTATAAATTAACATTGCTTCTCTGCAAATGTTACAAATTTAAGTACTTGTCACCCATCTCCATGATATTTAGATTTAATTATGTTTCTGCCACATTGTGTCTGCAGAAAAGAATTTATATTGAAACATATGGCATTTCTGAAATACTGAACACCCCAAGGTGGTGCTATTGATATTTTAAGGTAACTAAATTTACATTATATGATATACCATTTCAACATATTGTTGCCGTAAATGTTCAGTAATTTATAGCATAAACACTACTGTACTGTGAATATAAGAACCAATAGTAACAATACAATAATGAATGTTCATAAATATACGTTTTCTTTTAATATATTTTGTTAAGCAATATTGTAAAGACGATCTTAAGGTGATCAGACAGAATACAGTATGGTAGCATAAAGAACAGCTTATATATTACTCTGTTTATATAAATTTTATTAAAACAATTGCTTTTGGAACTTATTATAATTGCTTTTTCACTTCTAAAACTATTTTGAAATTATTTAAAGAATTAAAAAATTACTCATTAATGAAAGAGAAAATTCGGTTTTTCATAACTTAGAAATATTCCTAGTTCTGGTATTATTTATTTGCCATATTAGCAGTTAAAAGCCTGGGAGTATCATGCAGATTTTCTTCATAAATAGCTTTATTGAAAATTGCCATGGAAGTAGCTGCTAATTGTGTTGTGATTGATACTGATTCTGCTGTTACAGGTTGTGTGAATTTAGTCATGCTGTTTAATCTTGTTGGTCCATTTTCTTGTTGGTAAAATAGGTACAATAATATAACTTACCTTATTAGATGTGGTGACTATTTTAGAATTTAATATGTAAAGTGCCTAAAGTTGTATCCCCCATATAACTATCATTACAGTCTTCATCATTAACATCACCATCATTATCAACATCCTGGAACTGTAAGATAGATCATTTCTGAATTCCTATTAGATATGGCTTATGTTGTATTACTTATCTTTTTATGATATACGACTTTTAGTGTTGTCTGTAGACTTCTTTCTGTTGTGTTGAAATGTTTAACTGTTTTGTCTAATTTGGTTTATTGTGTCTTTGCTTATCTCACCTTTAGCACTCTTTGTTTCTTTGTGCAGATTAAACTTTCTGTCTAGTATCACAATCCCTCTGCTTAAAAAGTTTCTTGTAAATGCAAGTCTGCTGGTAATGAATTTTCTGAGATTTTATTGGAATTAAAAGGTCTTTATACGTTTTTTACTTTTGAAAGATCTTCAGAAGTCATAGAATTTTTAGTGGACAGTTTTTCCCTCTCTCTAACACTCTAAACTTGTCACACTATCATCTTCTGAGTTATATACATTTTGCAAATTCTTGTCTAATTCCCTGCTCCCCTGTAAGCAATGAATCATTTTCTCTGAATGCTTTCAGGATGGTGTCTTCATCCATGATTTTTACTAGTTTGAATCTGGTTATGTCCAGGGTGTGCCTGCCTGCCTACCCGCCTCCCTCCCTCCCTCCCTCCCTCCCTTCCTCCCTCCCTCCTTTCCTTCCTTCTTCCTCCCTTCCTCCTTCCCTCCCTCCCTCCCTTCCCTCCTTTCTTCCTTCCTTCCTTCTTCCTTCCTTTTTTCCTTCCTTCCTTTCTCTGCCTTTTAATCTTTCTTTTTGCATTGAATAATCATGGTTCACTGAGCTTCTTGGATCTGTATTTTGGTATCTATCCCCTTTTTGGAAAATTTTCAGTCATTCTTTTCCAAATATTTCATCTGCCCCATTCTCACTTCTCCTTCTAGAATTATAATAGTAATATGTATTTTGGAGCATTTATATTATATTGTGGCTCATTGATGCTCTGATTCTTTTTCTCTTTTATTTTACTATATTGTCTCTTTGTTTAGGAGTTTGCATAATTTCTAATGACATAGTTAATTCACAAATTCTTTGCTTGGATATGTTGAGATAGTGATAATTTCATCACAATTATTTTAGCATCTCTATTGATTCTCTTTATGTTTTTATTTCCTTGATGCCATCCCTCATTTATTCATTCCTATTTCCCATCTTACTCATTTAAGTTTTTAATATATTAATTATTATTATTTAAAATTCCTGCCTTGTGGTTTCAGAATGAATGGAGAATATCACATTTGATTCTTTTGGTTGCTTTGTCTCACTGTAATAAAAGTGTTGTTATTTCTTCTGGTTATTGTTGTTGTTTTGTGTGTTTCTCGTGATTTGTGGTTAAAGCTCTCTATGTAGTACAGAACAGTAGAGATTGATGAAATAATATTTATAGCTCAAAATAGGCATAACTCCTGTTAGCTAGCCCACTGGTGTAGGCTATCAAGTCAAAATAGATGAGGATGGAGATACAATTGGTTTGGTTTTCTGCCTTGAAATCCTCAACCTTTGCCCTAGCTGAAGGTCGGGTATGTGGGCTGCAGGAAGGTTCTTCACACTCACTATACTTATCCCACCTTCACCTTCTGCTTTCCCTGCAAGTCTGCACTTTGGATGTGCTTTCTCTATGATTTTGCCTTCTCCGCAACTTTAGACTGCTGTTACTTGTTATTCAATGTCTTTTTGGTTGTCCTGGAAACAGGTAGGCATTTTCTTTTGTCCAGTTTTGCCACAGTCTTAGGCCAGCCTTAAAGCTCTGCCTCTCCTAAGTAGGCCCTTCTCAGAGCTTCTGCTCCTCCTCCAGCAGCAGGAAACTTGCTCTGGGCCTAGAATCATTTTTCTACCTGATCCAAACATAAAGGGTTTTATTTTGTTTGTTGTTTTTGTTTTCTTCTTCCTAACTATAACCACAGTAGTTCTCCCCCGGTTATCTGTGGATAGCAGAGCAATCTCTTTGCCTAGTAGCTTAAGAATATTTTTCTGTAGGGGAGAAAGATTCTGGTGTTTCTTCGTGTCTTGCCCAGAGTATCTGCCATATGCTTTGACTCTCAGGCCTTGACCGCGATGCGTATATTCTCTGGTTCCCTTTCTAGCCCTCCATCTTTTCTCGTGGGTTTAGAGAAAAGAACCATAAGTGAGTACATCTGCATTATCAGGGGCTTTGTACTGTCATACTAGCCTTAATGATTTGTTAAGCATTTTAGCTGAATTCTTTCTGGCTTATTTCTCACCTTGGAAGCTTGTGCTCATTCCGTCTCTCCTTAGAGAAGTCTATCTTTTCTTAGATCTCAGGATGATTGGTTGTCCTATGACCTTAGTTCTGTAAAGGGTTAAGAAATTATAACTTTTGTGGATAACTTTTGTGGATTATTTGAGGCTCTTTCCATCTTTCTATTCCCTAATGGAAGCTGGAGGTTCTGTAATGACTGTTTGATGTAGCAAATTTGATGAGTAAATGATATAATCTGTAAATTGATACCAAGATAATTTACTTTGTTTTTACTATTCATTATAATAACTGTTTCATTTGATTATAATTTGTATAAAAACATTCAATTCTAAGACTTTAAAAAAGAAAAAGATAAAAATTATTAAATTATATATCTAAAAAGTTAAATGATTAAGCACAGTGGCTCATGCCTGTAATCCCAACACTTTAGGAGGTTGAGGCAGGAGGAATACTTCAGCCTCAGAGTTCAAGACTGGCCTAAACCACATAGTGAGACTTCATCTCTACAAAAAAATAAAAAAATAAAAAAATTAGCCAGGCATAATGGCACATACCTGTAGTCCCAGCTACTCAGGAAGCTGAGGGGCAAGGATCGTTTGAGCTGAGAGCTTGAACCTGTAGTGAGCTGAGATAACACCACTGCACTCCAGCCTGGGTGACAGAGCGAGACCCTGTGTCAAACAGATAAAATAAAAAATTAGAGATATATTCCACTCAGGCATTAGATTTAGCCATTCATATGGTAAAAATATGACATGAAATCCCTACTTTCTGATCCATGTTTTCTGTGTTGGTTGCATTTCCAAAGAGATGTTCTCCTTATGCTAGCATAAAGAATTTGAACTAAAAGGGCTAAATTCTACATATTTTTATGTCAGCAGCTAAGACAGTATAGCTTTTTCTAATTATCTCAGTAAGCTTCCTGTGCCTCACAGTCATTGGATCATATGCCAACTTCCAATACACTTATGGTGGCCAGGGAACAGAATGCTCCTGAGAACTGATGCACAAATCACACAGTTTTCCAGTTATACATCAACTGAGAATGAGGACAAGGTGGATTTCCAAATGTTAGTTGAATCAATAAATACCTTGTGGTCAGTAACTGAAAGTATTAGCCACATTATTCTTACATTTTATGTTGTATTTCTAGTCTGTGATACACTGTATTATTAGATTTGCACTGAAGTAGGATTTTTTAAATACCCAATTAAAATCTTTTCTTTTTCCCTTCAGTACTATAATTAACCTCTAATAATATAATTCCACTTAGCATTTTTTTCTGGTTATTTATATGGTTGATATCTTTCATGCCATGATAATTTTGTTATTATTCTTTACACTGTATCATATCTGCTAAACTTTTACCTGATTTGTCTTTTTAAGAGTTCTTGATTTAAAGTGAATAAAAATAGTATCCAAATTTAAGTTTTAATTCTAATTTATTTATATTTTTATCCAAAAGATTACTAAATAGAGAAGTTCTTACAGAAGTATGAAAGAATATTTTTTTATGTGAATGTTTCAAAATGCCTTTAATTTTGGCTTCACTAATATTTATTTGTTTGACAATGTATACAGTTCTTTATCTTTTAACATTGCAAATATTTCCATAGTATTTCTCAGAATTTTTGGTTGCAGTTGAGAAGTCTGATGCTAGTCTTATTATATTGATTATTTACCAATAATTTGGTTGCATTTGTAAGATTGACTTAATATTCTGGGAGTATGACATTTTACCTCGCTAAGTTTAGCTGCTATGTTCACTTAATACTCCTATACTACTTTCAGTTCTGACATCTTCTTTTTAAATTTTTATTTGAAAATAGTCCTGAAATTGACTTCCAGGATATGCTAGGAATAAAGGAAAAGATAAAGATACATTTATAGCTCTAATCGCTTTTCATTAGAAACTGTAAATATTTGGACAACTGTTGAAAATGTCCATTATCCTGGGGTATCCAAAACATACTAAAAACACTATTAAAAAATAAACTGCCATAGGCATATTGGAAGGAGAACATATAATATGAGTGATACAGCCCATGGCAGCAAGCCTCTAAAATGCTCCCTTCTCCGTTGCTTTTTGGTATTCTCACTTGCTTTTTGGTATTCTCTCCTTGCTTTTTGGTATTCCCACTCATATATTTTCCTCAGGACTGCATCAGGTAGAACCCTGTCCAAAATTGTACAGGTGTGGCTGCCCTCTCTTTTTCTTAGACTTTTCTTTTGGGAATAGCTAGTGACTATATCTTAAGGCCCCTTTAGTACCCTGTGGAGATGCACACAGGGAGATGTACTGTAGTTCCATGATTAAATCAAGTTGCCAGCCCTGTGACTGAGCCAGCATGAAAGCAAATTCTGCAGCCACCATGGAGCCTTTAGGTGATGCCACCCGGCGCTATAGCTCGACTTCAACTTAATATAAAGTCTTTGGCCAGAACTGCCCAACTATTTTGCATCTGAATTTCTGAATCATAGAAATTATGAGAGATAATAGATTTTTAGTATAATTTTAAGTCATTAGGTTTTAGAAACAATTCTTTTGTAGGAATAGATAACTAATACATTGCTGTCAAGAACTGCACACAGCGTAAGATTTTTATCCTCACTGTAACCTAATGAGTTAGCCTGACACAGATTCTTAGATGATGGTAGAAGACATAAGTCTTCTGGGTCAGATGTAAAACACTTCATTACTTATGGCATAGAATGAATTACACAAGCTTTATGCTTGCATTGTCCCTCCTTGCTCCCAAAGTCCCATGGAAATGAGGCTGCAGTTGGCCCAGATAAATGTGTGTACCCAGTGGTTGCTTGTCACAGCTGAGGAACACCAATTTTAGGAAACTCCAAATCTCATAAGGAATCTACTAGCAAACCTGACCAAATTTGCACTGGAGGGAAACATTATCTTTATTGTTCTGGTATGGAAACAAATTTGCTTTTGCCCAAGAGGAAGACACTAGCTCTATCTGCCAAGGATGTTTGTATAGCAAAGGTAGTCAGGGATAAAAGTTGTCACAGGACATGTAGAAACACCATAAAAAATTTCTCACAACATTACATTAAAAAGTTTACTGCCTAAAGGGATATACATACGCACCAATTTCACAGTGCCAGTACTACAACTGGGAATCTAAAGCTCATGAACATAGTGTAGTGAAGTAACGTAATTACAATTTAACCCATAGCATGTTATTCCTAATGAAAGCAATAAAGATTTCTACTTTAAACTCTGTTAACTTAAATAAAATACATTAAAAGAAAATACATTTAACAATACAACACATCAAATAAAGCCAATATTTTAAATTTCTCTTAGGTTCGGGGTACATGTGCCAGTTTGTTACGTAGGTAAACTCATGTCATGGGGGTTTGTTGTGCATGTTATTTTGTCACCTGGTATTAACCCTGGAACCCAATAGTTATTTTTTCTAATCCTCTTTTTTCCCCACCCTTTACCCTCAAGTAGGCTCCAGTGTCAGTTTTTGCCCTTTTGCTCTTTGTATTCATCATTTAGTTCCCACTTGTAAGTGAAAACATGTGGTATTTACTTGTCTGTGCCTGCATTAGTTTCCTAAGGATAATGGCCTCTAACTCCATTCATGTACCTGCAGAAGACATGAACTCATTCCTTTTTATGGCTGCATAGTATTCCATGATGTATATGTGTCACATTTTCTTCATCCAGTCTATCACTGAATGGGCATTTATGTTGATTCCATGTCTTTGTTATTGTGAATAGTGCTGCAGTGAACATTCACATGCATGTGTCTTTATGACAGAATAATTTACATTTCTTTAGTTATGTACCCAGTAATGGGTTGCTGGGTTGAATGGTATTTCTGTTTTTAGCTTTTTGAGGAATTGCCATGCTGCTTTCTATAATGGTTGAATTTATAACCCCACCAACAATGTACAAGTGTTTCCCTTTTTCCACAAGCTCACCAGTATCTGTTATTTTTTTACTTTTTAATAATTGCCATTCTGACTGGTGTGGGATAGTACCTCATTGTGGTTTTGATTTGCATTTGTCTAATAATCAGTGATATTGAGCATTTTTTTCTTTTATCTTTCTAGTAATAATGCATTAATATTAAAAATAAAAACTTCTTTCTCATCAGTAAAAGTAGATTTTCATCTTCCTTATGTTGATAGTACTTAGGATAAGAAAACATGTTTATTTCACATAATATCTATTTGAGAAAATAAATTTTTAAAGAGCATCAAACTGCCATTTTCTACACTGAATATGGATAAATACTGCTTAACAAGATTTTCAGCAATGGTTAATAGAATTTATACCAAATTTACAAAACAATTTTATTAAGTCATTCATTATAAAGAGATTATTCAGTCTGAATTTCTACATGAATGCAATTTTATTAAAAAAAAAACTCACACATTACTCCACAGTACTCTTAAAATTTTGATTAATCATTAAGGCTATTCCTCAACCCTCAAGGGATGAATACAGTGTCAAATATTTGTGGATACATAGAATTGATTACCATTATCAAGAATGCACAGAACATTATGGAACTCAATTCCTCATCTGAATTGACTACTATTTTCTTCATAATATTAACCAAAAAAAAGAATCTTTTATTACTAAATTATACATACTATAGCTTTAAAAATATATTCATTCTAAGGGTTTCTTTAATTCTATATGAAGAACTGTTAACACTTGAATAGTTTATTAATTTAGATATTTATGTATTTAAATCAACAGGCAAAAAAACGGCAAATGATATAGAAATAAAATTCATATAAAATAAAATAATTTTATACTCCTTAAGACAATTTTTTGCCAATGACATTTTGCTCAGGTGACATTTCTCTGAAATAATTCATATTTTAAGATTTAATATGATACTGTAAATGTTTCTCAAATGTTTCTTGTTTATTTGATGGTTTTATGTGCTGAGGCAAAATTCCTAAATATATAACTAAAAGAGCTAAATAAATGAAATTATTTTATTGGCAAATTCATTATAAATTAAAATTTTAGCTATTTTTTCTCTGCTCACTTCATTACATCAGAGTAGGCTGATACTCCTCCCTTTCATGCTTAACAAATGGCTTTATGATAGCAATAAAAATTCCAAGCCAATAGATATATTTTTTATAGAATGCTGATTATCATTAAGTGTGTATTATGGCTAAATGGCAATGTAAGATTTGCTTGGTTTGATTCTTTGTTATATAATTATTGTTTGAAAATTAAATAATATGCTAAAACAAATAAACCTAACAAGAACAAGAACAAGTGATGCATTTTTTTTGGTTATATCCTCTGTGTATAGACTGTGGAAGAATGCAACTGTCTTAATTCATTATTAAAGAACTACCCACAAAGTTAATCTCCAATCCACCAAACAACAGATAAGTTATTCAACAGATAAAAACTCAATTGTTTTAACTCTTGCTTATACGTTTGATTACATTAGAAATGATACACATCTACATTGTGCCATAATTCAATTTTCACAAGAAAATAATTACTTCACTAGAACATAATCAGTTAATAGAATTATTGACTAAACAATTTTACCAATGTATGAAACAATAAATTCTATTTTAGCTTTAAGATATAAGATTGATGATTTTTATATACTTAAAAATATTTGCACATTCATGTCTTATGGGAGAAATGCCAAATTACCAGATTATCAATATTAGTCTTGTTAGCAGATTAATAAACTGTAAAATAATGAAAAATCTTTGTTGTATCATGGATTTTATCATAGTACAACAGCATATTTCTCCTGCATTCAATATAGAATTTATTCAGAGAGTAAAATATTAGATTTTTATCCCTTAAGAAAATTAATGTTATTTTCATACAAATTTATTAATATTTTCTTCTCTGAGATTGGTAAGAATTTATATTTAACTTTGGACACCTGTTTCATGAAGTATTACATTAACTATATAATTTTAATAATAGTGTTATTTTATTATGTATATACAAGTTATATCAATCTATTTTCTTGATTTTTATCTTATTTTTGTGCTTTTGTTTTCTCACAACACCATCTGCTTATTATATTTCTCTTAAGTTTAAGCCTAACAGTTTCATCTGCAAAGATTATTTACATCTGTTTAAGTTGTGTGAGCCTTGTCTTTTATCCATGACCCACTACTTGCTTGGGTATACTTCCATGATTAATATCAAGTAGTCTAAAATAAAGGTTTTGGGTATCTAAGGATTACACACAAATATCTCTTTTCATCTGAAACCGAGTGGGATGTTTCAATGGTTTTCCACAGTCTCTGCAAAAAAAAAAAAAAAAAAAATTCTTTTATACCCAAATTCAACTACAGAATTATATATGAAGATTAAAGCACTCTTCTCCACCTTTTCTTCTCATCATAGATAATACCTTCACAGGAAACAGAAATGAAAGTGCCAGCCATATGCAAATCTGGGAAAATTAGGAACTCCTGCCAATAATAAGGAAACCTAGAAATTATAAACTTTCTTAGAAACCATATCCAAGACTGTTTTAAGAAAAAAAAAAGCAAAAAAAATGCACTTGATAAGAAAATGATGATATTATGTATAATCATAAGCGTATCAGTACATGAAAGCCACTTGCTCCATTGCAGATGTCACTTACAAATAAAGAGCTAAGCAGAAGAGGATCTGCTGTCCTAAGCAGAAGAGGACCAGCAAAAGTTGGGCCATGTCAGAGGAACGAAATAAATATAAGCATAAATTATAATCTAACTCTGGGCTAAAAAAACCGAAAAAGTCTTGTTTCTATTATTCATAATTCATCTTTCAGGCTTAAACATAAATTCCAGCTCTTCATTACCAAATCTACTGAACCTGTCAACACATAAACACAATACATTCTAAAACATTACCCTATTTATTTAACTCATAGAACTTATCACTATCTGAGGTTATCTTTTTACTTTACTTGATTGTTTACAAATATCTTGCTGGTTTTCCCTTTTCACTACTAGAAAGCAAAACCTATGAGGAAGGGTTCTTATGTATGCATGTCTCATACAGTAGTTAATAGCCATAGGTGGCTACTTAATTTTAAATTAATTACACTTGAATAATATGAAAACAAAAATAGTTTCTTTTCCATACTTCAAGTATTCAGGAGCCACATGTGGATAGTGGTTATCATATTTGGCTACACAAATTTAATTTCTATTAGTAGTTATGTTTATAGTTTGAAATAATGTTTCCCTTAAATGTATATTTCTTGTGTAATCAACCTAGAGTGGAAAAATCAGTATCAAGTTCTCCCAAGTCAAATGAGAAAATTAATTCACCTGCTCTTATTCCAGTTTGTTTTCCTGAATTATTACATTTTTCTAGTCAGTTTTCTGATATCGTTTAATAACATTCAAAGCAATAGTTTTGTAACATTGTCATTGTAGTTTCTCTCTGAATTTGTGGAAAACTCTACATTTAAGACATGCCCATAAAATTGGGAGTTATCTCTGAAATGATTTGTTTGCATAGCAGCTTTGCAGAATGTGGGTATAAATTCTTACTTTGGTAAGAATTTATTTAGTATGAATAAAATGATTAATTACTCTGAATTAAAAAAAAACAAAACACTCTTTTCTATTCATTGGGCTTATATTGTAATTTTATTTTTATTGACTTATTTATTTTGAGATAGAGTCTTGCTCTGTCATCCAGGTTGGGGCTTAGTGTTTCAGTCAAGGCTTACTGGAGCCTCAAAATCCTACATTCAAGCAATCCTCCCACCTTGGCCTCCCAAGTAGCTGGTACTACAGGTGCATGCCACCATACTTGGCTAATTTTTTTTATTTTTTGTTGAGATGGGACTCGCTGTGTTATCAAGGTTGGTCTTGAACTCCTGGGCTCAAGTGATCCTCCTGCCTTGGCCACCCAAAGTGCTGGAATTACAGGTGTGAACCACCATACCCGGCCTATATTATGACTTTCTATGGATGTTTACTTTGCTTTTGAAGCCAGAAGAAAGCTTGCTTCCATACTTATACCTCCTTGTAGAATTCCAGACTGAGACTAAAAATGAAATTATGCTACTATGTCACCAACATATTCTCTTTCATTTCTTAAACTATTGTTTATTAGAAAGTGTAAAATAGGTTCTGAGACTACTGTGGCCCATCCAGCACTCTTTTCAAACAGGTAGATACTACCAAGGTCTGTGAGAAATGCTTCCGTTTTTGATAGATCATTCTGTCTCAGATTCAGAAGGTTTTTTAAGCTTATTTTTATTTATTTATTTTGTTTTGTCTTTGTTTTTCTTCAATATTCACATTCTTATGTAACATGAGGTGAATAGTTTTTTGTAACTCATTTTCTATTGTTAATTTTCCCATTTAATTGTACATTTGATGGTGGTATCATTGCAAAATGTTTGAATACTGCCATTCCCCAGAACTTGCACTGTTTTTTAACCCCTAAAATTCTTACTTAAGAAAAATAATTATTTTTATACATATTAAATTGGAAATCTTGTGGTCTACTTCAAAACTGCCATTAACGACATTAATGTTCTGCTTTTAAAAGAGGAAAAACAATCTCTTCTACAAAAGATTGCTTTGTTGAGATACGTTTCTTTCTGTTTAGGTAATATACATTGAAATAGCACTGTATTTATATTATTATTAACTATTTTTTCCTAGTAAACTTTGGAAAAAAGACTTTCTCTTATTCCCATACAAACAAACAATCAGTCACTCGAAGAATGTCTAATGAGTACATAAAAGAAATAATGAATGCATAGGAACCTAGTTACCAATCTAGTTCAACTAGTATACTATATGAACTTTGTTTTAGAAGGTAAAAGAAGAAACCTCCCAGATCATCTTTATAAAGACAAAACGGATGTCAATAAAAGGAGCAAAGATCACTATTCAGTGAAAGACTGTATACCTGATTGACAAATGGTACCTACCTGATTGACTAATGGCAATTTTGAGTTCTTATTTACAGAAATAATCTGAGTAAGTCAGTTTTGGTTTACACTTTTAAAAGATATAGTAGAAAGTCAGCTTGGTCAAAATAAGAAACAGAGAGTAAGCAATATTGCTTAATAAAAAATGTATAAGTTGCTAAACCTACCAAAGTGGTCTTACTAGTAGGCGCATGAAATATAAGGAAGTGAAAAAAAAAAAGAAATATAAGGAAGTGGAGTTTAATTCAGAAGCTCTGAAATTTCAGTGTTCAGGGTTGGAGTAATTCTATATAGGTTAAGGACATAGGCTGGAAAACACCATATATGAAGAAGCCCACCTCTAATATATGTGAAGTCTAAGACAAAAGAGTAAAAATAAAGGACAGCATATCATCTTACAAATATTTAATTTATAAATAAAATTAACATTTATAAATAAAATGAAATCGATATTATAATAGACTTTTTTTTTTTTTTCTGATGGGAGGTCTCATTATGTTCCCCAGGCTGGTCCTGAAATCCTGGGCTCAAGCAATCTTCCCACCTTAGCCTTCCAAATAGCTGGGATTAGAGGCATGTGTCCTATTTTATAATAGATTTTGCAGACCTAGTTTGACAAATGTATCTTCATAATGACAAAATAGAAAAATCGGTTTAGATATATAGTTTTAAATAAAAACTCTCAAAAATGGCAAATGTTTATATTCATGTGTGATGTTTCTCTGGGTAGATTCTATCAAGAACTGTGAAAAGTAGAAGATTTTACTGTACTTGCTGTCCAACAAGTTAGTCTGCCACACTTTCATGAATAGTTGAAGGTGATATGAGAGTTCTGGATAAGAGACAAAGGACTTTATTACTTACAGCATGTAGTAGCCAAAGTACCATAATTTACATAAGCTCATTGAACCCCAGTTCCCACAAGGTGACATGACAAAAGCTACATAATGACTGTGTATACAGTATCTTTCAGTAAAGTGGTAGAACCTGGACCATAAGAAAACTCAATCTTTTAGAGGAGTGCAAACGAACCTATCTAAACCTTATCTCCAAGGTAGATATTGTCTTCATTATTCTGAATAGTGATATTCTGCCTTTGTGTCTGGAGGTATACAGTAGCTCTATCTGTCATGTATGCTATACAAATATTCTTTAAAACGTAGTCTGGAACAAAAGACTGTACTCTCCTTACAAGATGTGCAAAAATTCAAGATACCTATGGAGAAATGTCTCCCAAGAGTCCTGCTATGTTTGAGTTAAAAAAAAATAAATACATGATTCACAAATATGTATTTATTTCATAAAATTATTTGTGTCTTTTGTGTCTTAGTTTCAGCAAAATGTTAGATAAGCAAATATTTAACATAGTTTATGTTTTATTGAAAATAGTGACATGTTACACCTTTCACTAAGTCATTGTATTACTTAGATTATGTTCTAACTATATTAATTTACTTTTCTGGGGAAGTTGGAATGAAACTATCAATAAAATTTGTAAAGTGATTCTTAAACTCAAAAATAAAGTAGAATTTTGAATTAGAGATCAAACTTTGTGTTGGGGATATATGTAAGGTATTATCATAAAATATAAAATACTCTAATTTAATCACATAAATCACTACTCTTAAATTGAAATCTTAATAGTTTTTTAACATTTATTTGTATAATTGTAAAGAATTATAATCACATTTAATTTATATATACACATATATATATGAATTGTTTAGCATTGCAAACTATTACTCAGCTGTCATGATTTGGGAATTACAAAATAATTACTTTGGGATTTTTTTTTTTTAGAACTATGAATTGGAGCACAAAGAAAAGCAATGGAAGAATCCTTGACATTGATATTTAATCATGAAAAAATCTATAATATTTACATAATCTATTATGAAGGCCCTATCTTCAAGCTCACTTATCTTTTCTTCTGCAATATGTAATGTGCTGATATTCCTAGAGAGTGAACTATTAGCCACTAAAATTTCCTTTTCTCCTTATTTTTCTTTATTTTTATGCCTTCCTTTAAATTACCAAACACATTTATAATTTATAACGTATGTTTTAAAATTTTCATCTGTCAATTGCAGACATAAATTTTATAATTCATTTCTCCCAATTATTCTCATATCACTTTTTCTTCTTTATTTAATGAGGTTTTGATTAAATGGTGAACATTGTAAATATTATGTTTTGAATTTCTGAAATTAATTGCTTTTCTTTACAAATGTTAAGGTTTTTTTCTGGCAGGATGTTATTGGTAGATTAGCTTGATCTTTTGAAAGCCTGTGGTATGCATTGTTAGAACAGGTCTAAAATAGTCTTTACCTAATGGTTTATCACTACTAAAATGTGTGTCTCCTTTCTTGATCTCTACTTAAAGTCTTAGGGGTTCAATAATATCTCTATGTGCTTTTTTTTCTGAATTCAAATGTCTTTCTACTCTGTATGAGTTTTGATAATTGTTTAGTTTACAAATTCAAGCTAGATTTTCATTGTTCAGTCTGTGGAATATAATTCTATACATTTGCATCTTAGTCTGTAGCTGAAGACTAAAGGGAAGTTGATGGGGATTTCCAAAGCTCTTTTGCTGCATGACACCCCATGCGATGTTTTGCTCCATATATTCCAGCTGTCTCTACATTCATGAACTCTGAGCTTTATCTCCTTAACATAGACAGAATGTTTCTTCTAATTGATTTCCTCCTCACTATAGTACAGAAACTACCTCCAGACATTCAGCAAACTGGGACAATTATAAAATTCGTCTTGTTTGTGTCTCTTCTATCAGGATTACAGCCTGCAATGACTCTCGTTCAAAGTCTAAAAGCATTTCTGGTTGATTATGTCAGAAGTGCTAGTCTAGTAACATTTAGTACATTATAACTAGAAGCAAATTATTTTGGTTCTTCTTCATATTTTTCATTTCTGTTGTGATTTTTTCACCTTCTGCTTCATGCTGCCTATAGTTTTAAATCTCTGAACATAAACATAATAGCTCTTTAAACTTTCTTGTGTGCTAATTTCAGTGACATTTCTGCGTGCCTCTTGACTCTTTTTCCTTTTAACTATATATCAGTTTCCCTCTTCTGTGTATGGGTATTAATTTGTGATTGCATGCTGGCCCTGTGGATGTCATGTGGTTGAAAATCTGGATTCTGTGGTATCATTTTTTTAAATGATAAGCTTGGGGTCTTATAGACAGTTAATTTACCATTTCTGTTGAGTTTCGGTTTTAGGATTTATTAGGGAAGTTCTGAAGTAGCACTTACTCTAGCCTGAGTATAGTCCTGTTTCTAAGGGAAAAATTTCTATCATTTCAATTGAATCAAGTCTCCTATCCTGTTTTGTAAATTTTAGCTGCTTCAGAGTTCCATATTTCAATGACTATTTCCTCTTCAACAAGTGAGTGTTTATGTCTTTTGGGGCTCCTCTTCCTTCTGTTATCATTCAAAAAGATTCCCCACGTGGAACTCTTACAGAACGTGATGTCCACGTAACGGATTTCCCTTGTCTGATAGATAATAGCCTTGTCCTTTATATTTTTCAGAGTCTGAAAAAAACCTTCTTCATTTAATGTTTCCAGTGCTATAGCTTTTTATGGTGGTAAGATAAGTCTGACACTTGTTATTTCACTTTTAAGGATATTTCTTCTGAGTATAGAATTGTATATTGAAAATTTTTCTAGCGCTTAAATATATCATTAAACTGCCATCTGGCTTTGATTGTTTTTGTTGAAAACTCATCAATCTTATTGTTCCTTGGAAAGTAATACATCTTTTGTTTCTCTGGCTACTGTCAACATCTTCTCTTCATCTTTCATTTTCAATAATTTCACTGTGATGTGACTGGATATGATTTTATTTACATTTATCTTGCATATAGTTCAATGAAATATTTGCATTTCCATGGGATTCACTGAGGCTTTCTCAGCAGTTTTAAATAATCATTTGCTGTTTCTTCTTTGAGCATTGATTGTTTCATTTTCTTTCTCCTCTTAAGACTCAACTTCATATAGGTTAGAACTTTTGATTATGTCTCATATATCCTCTTGAATTTTGTGTTCTTTTAATTATTTTATTTCCCCCATTCCTGTTTCCTTCAGTGTTCAGATTACACATATTCTACTTCTAGTTTGCTCATATTCGACTTCAAGTTTGCTCTCTTCTGGTCCTATTGTGAAATATTCTATTTATAGCCTAATTCTATGTCTATTGTGTCCAATCTCATCCAATGTGCTCTTATTTCAGATATTGTATATTTATTTTCTATCCAGTCTATCATTCATGGGCACTTAGGTTGATTCCATGTCTTTGCTATTGGGAATAGTACTGCAGTGAACATACAAATACATGTGTCTTTATGATAGATTGATTATATTTCTTTTGGCATATAACCAGTATTGGGATTGCTGGGTAAAACAGTAGTTCTGTTTTTAGGTCTTTGAGAAATCATCACACCGCTTTTCACAATGGTTGAACTAATTTACACTCCCACCAGCAGAATGTAACTGTTCTCTTTTCTTTACAACCTTCCCAGCATCTTGTTTTTTGACTTTATAGTAATAGTCATTCTGACTCATGTGGGACTGTATCTCATTGTGGTTTTGAAATGCAGTTTTCTAACGACCAGTGATATTGAGCATTTTTTCATGTGATTTTTGGCCACATGTATGTCTTCTTTTAAAAAATGCCTGTTTATGTCCTTTCCCCACATTTCAATGAGACTGGGCTTCTTAATGCAAATTTATTATTATTATTTTTAATAGTTGTTGAATATTAGATCTTCCTCAGATGTATAGATTGCAAATATTTTCTCTCATTCTGTAGGTTGTCTGTTTACTCTGTTGATAGTTTCTTTTGCTGTGCAGAAGCTCTTCAGTTTAATTAGATACCATGTGTCAATTTTTGCTTTTTAGGCAATTGCTTTTGGTGTCTTCATTCAAAAATCTTTTGCCAGTTACTATGCTCACTATGGTATTGCCTAGATTTTCTTCTAGGGTTTTTATAGTTTGGGGATTTATAGTTAAGTCTTTAATCCATCTTGAGTTCATTTTTGTATATGGTGTAAGGAAGGGGTCCTGTTTTAATCTTCTGCATAAGGCTAGCCAGTTTTCCCAGTACTATTTATTAGTGAGTCCTTTCCCCATTGCTTGTTTTTGTCAGCTGTATCAAAAATCAGATGGCCTGTTCTTTTTCATTTGTCTATGTGTCTATTTTTTTAAAACCAGTACCATGCTGTTTTTGTTACTGTATCTCTTTAATATAATTTGAAGTCAAGTAGCATGATGTGCCCTGCTTTGTGCTTATTGCTTAGGATTTCCTTGGCTCTTTGGGCTCCTTTTTTAGTTCCATATGAATTTTAAAAATTATTTTTCAAGGTTTGTGAAGAACATCAGTGGTGGTTTGATATAAATAGCATTGAATCTATAAATTGCTGTGAGCAGTATGGCCATTTTATCAATGTTGATTCTTCCTATCTGTGAACATGGAATGTTTTTCCTTTTTTGGTGTTACTCTGATTCCTTTGTACAGCATTTAATAATTCTCATTGTTGGGATTTTTCACCATTCTGGTTAGCTGAATTCCTAGGTATTTTCTCCTTTTTTAGCAATGTAAATGAGATTGCATTTCTAATTTGGCTCTTGGCTGTTTTTGGTGTATAGGAATGCTAGTGATTTTTGTACATTGATTTTGTATCCTGAAACTTTGTTGAAGTTGTTTATCAGCTTATGGAGCTTTTGGGTCAAGACTATGGGATTTTTAGATATAAAATCATGTTATGTGTGAACCAGGATAGTTTTACTTCCTCTAGTCCTAGTTTCCTAGTTGAATGCCCTTCATTTGCTTATCTTGTCTGGTCACTCTGGCCAGGACCTCCAATACTATGTTAAATAGGAGGCATGAAAGAGGTGTCCTTGTCTTGTGCTGGTTTTCAAGGGGAATGCTTTTCAGCTTCTGACCATCCAGTATTATGTTGGCTGTGGGTTTGATATAGATGGCTTTTATTATTTTTAGGTATGTTCCTTCAATACCTAGTTTGTTGAGAGTTTTTAACATGAAGGGATGCAAAAGCCTTTCTGCATCTATTGATATAATTACATGGTTTTTGGTCTTTAGTTCTGTTTATGTGATGAATCACATTTATTGATTTGCATATTTTGAACCAACCTTATACTCCAGAGATAAAGCCTACTTGATCATGTTGGATTCATTTTTTGATGTGCTATTAAATTTGATTTGCTAGTATTTTGTTGAAGATTTTTGTATCAGTGTTAATCAGGGATACTGGCCTGAAGTTTTCTTTTCTTATCTCTCTACTAGGTTTTGGTATCAGGAGGATGCTGGGCTCATAGAATTAGTTGGGAAGGAGTCCGTCTCCTTCAATTTTTTGGAATAGTTTCAGTGAAAATGGTACTAGCTCTTTGTATATCTGGTAAAATTCAGCTGTGAATCAGTCTGGTCCTTGCCTTTTTTTTATTGACAGGCTAGTTCCTACTGATTCCATTTTGGAGTTCATTATTGTTCTGTTTAGGGATTTAGTTTCTTCCTGACTTAGTCTTCGGAGGGTGTATGTGTCCAGAAATTTACACATTTCTTCTAGATTTTCTAGTTTGCATAGAGGTGTTCATAGTAGTTTCTGATGGTTATTTATATTTCTTTGGGGTCACTAGTAATATTCTTTGTCATTTCTTATTATGTTTATTTGGATATTCTCATCTTTCTTCATTAGTCTAGATAGCAGTCTACATATCTTAACAATTTTCTCAAAAAAAACTCCAGCTCCTGTATTTGTTGATCTCATGATTTTTAAATGATTTTTCATGTGTCAATCTCCAGTTCAGCTCCGATTTTTGCTATTGCTTGTCCTGTGTTAAATTTGGGGTTGATTTGCTCTTAATTCTCTAGTTTTCCAGTTGTGATATTAGGCTGTTAATGTAAGATCTTCCTAACTTTTTGATGTGTGCACTTAGTGCTATAAATTTCTCTATTAATGGTACCTTAGCGGTGCCCCCAATATTCTGGCATGTTGTATCTTTGTTCTCATTAGTTATAAAGAACTTACTGATTTCTGTTTTAATTTCAATTTTTGTCCAAAAGTCATTGAGGAGCTGCTTGTTTTATTTCCATATAATTTTGTTGTTTTAATCAATTTTCTGAGTCTTGATGTCCATTTTTATTGCACTGTGACCTGAAAGAGTTGTTGATATACTTTGGTTCCTTTGTCTTTATTGAGAATTGTTTATGTCTGATTATGTGTTCTATTTTAGAGTATGTACCATGTGGCAATGAAAGGAATTCATATACTGTAGCTTTGGGTGAAGAGTTCTGTAGATGTCTATTGGGCCCATTTGGTTCAATGTTAAGTTCAGGTCCTGGATATCTTTTTTAATATTTTGTCTCAATTAACTGTCTAATACTGTCAGTGAAGTGTTGAATTCTTCCACTATTTCTGGTGAGAGCTTAAGTCTATTTGAATGTCTCTAAGAATTTTCTTTATGAATCTGGGTGTTGCCATGTTTGGGGCATATATATTTAGGATACTTAGGTCTTTTAGTTGAATTGAACCCTTTACCATATGTAATGCCCTTCTTCATCATTTTTTTATGTTTGTTGGTTTAAAGTCCATTTTGTCTGAATTTAGAATTGCAACCTCTGCTATATTTGGTTTTTCATTTTCTTGGGAAATTTTTCTTTGTCCCTTCATTTTCAGCCTGTGGTTGTCACTGCATATAAGATGGATCTCTTGATGACAGCATACCATTGGGTCTTGCTTGTTTTTTTTTTTTTTTTTTTTTTTGAGATGGAGTTTCACTCTTGTTACCCAGGCTGGAGTGCAATGGCGCGATCTCGGCTCACCGCAACCTCCGCCTCCTGGGTTCAGGCAATTCTCCTGCCTCAGCCTCCCAAGTAGCTGGGATTACAGGCACAGTCCACCATGCCCAGCTAATTTTTTGTAGTTTTAGTAGAGACTGGGTTTCACCATGCTGACCAGGATGGTCTCGATCTCTTGACCTCGTGATCCACCCGTCTCGGCCTCCCAAAGTGCTGGGACTACAGGCTTGAGCCACCGCACCTGGCGGGTCTTGCTTCTTTATCCAGCTTGCCACTCTGTGTCTTAATTGGTCATTTAGTCATTTACATTTAAGGTTAGTATTGATATGTGTAGATTTGATCCTGTTGTCATGTTGTTAGGTAGTTATATAGACTTGTTTGTGTGGTTGCTTTATAGTGTCAGTCGTCTGTGTACTTATGTGTGATTCTGTAGTGGCTGCTAATGATCTTTCTTTTCCATATTTAGTGCTTTCTTCAGTAACTCTTGTAAGGAAGATCTGGCGGTAACAATTTCCCTGAACAATTGCTTTTCTGAAAAGAATCTATTTTTTCCTTTGCTTGTGCTTAGTTTGGCTGGATATGAAATTCTGGGTTGGAATTTCTTTAAGAATGTTGAAGCCAGGTGTGGTGGCTCATGCCTGTAATACCAGCCCCCTGGGAGCCTGAGGTGGGTGGATCAGGAGATCGAGACCATCCTGGCTAACATGGTGAAACTCCATCTTTACTAAAAATACAAAAATTAGCTGGGCATGGTGGTGTGTGCCTGTAATCCCAGCTACTTGGGAGGCTGAGTCAGGAAAATGCTTGAACCAGGAGTTAGAGGTTGCAGTGAGCCAAGATCATGCCACTTCACCCCATCCTGGTGACAGGATGAGCTTCTATCTCAAAAAGAAAAAAAAAAAAAAAAGAATGTTGAATGTAGGCCCTCAATCTCTTCTCACTTGTAGGGTTTCTACTCAGAGGTCTGCTTTTAGTGTTATAGGCTTCCCTTTGTAGGTTACCTGTCTTTTCTCTCTATGTGCCTTTAATAATTTTTCTTGCATTTTGACTGTTGGAAAATCTGGTGATTATATGTCTTGGGGATAATCTTTTTGTGAAGTATCTTATGGGAATTCTCTACATTTCTTGAATTTAAATGTTGGCCTCTCTAGCTAGGTTGAGGATGTTTGCATGGATGATACACTGAAATATGTTTTTCTGAGTTGGTTTTATTCTTCTTATATCTTTCAGGGATGCCAATTAGTTGTAGATAATCCCACAATTCTTGGAGGTTTTGTTTCTTTCCATTATTTTTTCTTCATTCCTGTCTGTCTTATTTTAGAAAGCCAGTCTTGAAAATCTGAGATTATCTCCCAACTTGATCTACTCTGCTGTTAATACCTGAGATTACATCATGAAATTCTTGTAGCATATTTTTCACCTCTATCAGGTAGTCTACTTCTTTTGTTTATTGGCTACTTTTTCTGTCAGCTCCTGTATCATTTTATTGGGATTCATAGCTTTCTTAGATTGGGTTTTAATGTTCTCTTGAATATCAATGACCTTCATTCTTATCCGTATTCTGAATTCTAGTTCTGTCATTTCAGGCATCTCAGCCCAGTTTAGAACCCTTACTGGAGAACTAGTCTGATAGTTTGAAGGAATAAAGACACTCTGACTTTTTGAGTTGTCAGAATTCTTGTGCTGGGCCTTTCTCATATTTTTGGGCTGATGTTCCTTCAATCTTTGATATTGTTCTCCTTTGGATGGGTTTTGTTTTTCTTTTATCCTATTTGATGATCGTGGAGGTTTCATCATGGTATAAGTTGGTTTTAGCAACTGGCTTCATTTCTGAGAAATCTTTGGAAGGCAAGGTTCAGCTCAGAACTCCTGGACTGCGCTCTAACTCTGGGGACTGGTATCGGGCACTGGCTTTGTTCTCTGGCTCCTTAAGTTAGGGAACCTGCTTCACTGGAGAGGCCAAGATGCTCTTGGACAGCTCGTCATAACACTGTGATAGCTGGCGCCAGCCAAAATGCTTTGTAGGGCTGTGACAGGGGGATCTGTTTTCATTTGCACACAGCAGCAGCAGCAGTAGCATGGCAAAGTTCATGCCTGTCAGCTGTGGCAGGGTGCTAGTGGGGATCCCAGGGTGCTGGCCACTGTGTGGATATTCACAACAGTGGTGGCAGCATGGCTCATGGGGAAGAGAGGGGCCTGCTGGCTAGTGTGCATGCACTGACACTGGTGGTGGTGTTAGTATGAGAGCAGGGAACTGGCACATATTCTGTGCATGTTCACAGAGGCAGTGGAGGGTGCTCAGGGCAGAGGTGGGTCTGCTGTTCTCTGTGCCTAGTTTCAAGTTGGTGGAAATGTCCATGTACAGGGCATGGTACTGACAGGGTTGGGCCTGTGGATTCCATGCCCATCTATGCTCCCACAACAATGACAGTGCCACAGGAGGAGAGGTAGTATGGTGAGGAGTGGTGGTCTGCACTCACACTGGCAGCATTGGCTAGGCAGGGTACATGTGAACATGCACACTGTCAAATAAGGGAAGGCAATGTTACCTGTGTACACACACACCAGCAAAGCAATGTAGGAGTTGGCTGTGTGTGTCTGTGCAAGCATGCATGTGAAGGCAAAGTGGCATGGGGAGGCTGCAGTGAGGGGAGGGTGTGGGAAGGTTGGTGCATGTCCAGTGGGGGCTGCCCTGCCAGAGCACTCTGCTGCTCGGGTGAAGTCCACTAGCACAGGAGCTATGATATGCAACACCAGGAGGTTCGAGGGCTGCACTGCAAGCACACATGGCCAGTCTGAGGCCCTGGGAGAGGACAGCTCACTGGGGAATAATCAGCTCAGACTGGTCTTATCTTATAGGCAAGAATGCCCTACAGAGTTCAAAACTGTCAGTTTCCCTATTGCTAAAGTCTCCTACAGGAGCAGCCTGAGCCTAGAGGGATGAACATCCTTGGCTTTTCTCTACCAAAGATGCTCCTGCACTAAACCCTTTTGCTCCACACTAGCTGGAGTTCTCCCCCTACCACTTCTCTAAGCACCTCTCCCTGTCAACTCAAGTGTCTGTGATGGTTGAGGGGTCTCCTCCTATGGGCATTCCAGAGGCCCATTGCAAGAGCAGGTTGCTCCCTGCCTGTTCAACTCACTCCTTCCGAAAGAGTCATTGAGAGTCAGGAACAAGTCTTGGTACATGGCAACCTAATGCATCGTTACCAGTTTCCTCCCCCTTAACCACAGCATGTGTCTTCCCTTGTCACCTCTCACTGCCTTCCCTTTTATTAATTGCCAACAGTGTGTCAGTCTCTTGATGTCCCAGTCCCTTGGTGGGAGATGTTTTTCCTCACTGTGACTAGTCGGCCATCTTCTATTTGTTTTTAACATTTGCTTTTTAAAAGAAGGTAATGGATTAATACTAATGTTTGAAAAATAAAATGTGATATTTGTATATTCACAGTGTCACAGACTTTAAAATACTATTAAGTGATTACATAGTACTCTACTCCAAACTGGCAGACAAGTTATCTGATTTATCCTGCCTTACTTTTGTTTTTCATGCTGTTTTTAATGTGTTAACAACTATTCAAATTTTTCACATACATAAAATTGTCTAACACTTCTTTGTTTCTCAGGTAATGTTGTTCATCTGCTTTTTATTATTTCATCATCTTTGTTTTTCTCCAGTCACCATTTCCTTTAAGAGTATCTTTAAATAGGAAATGAATATAGCATATAAACTGAAACTAAATGTCTTGTTTAGCAAGTCACGATGCTGATTTTTGTTGTGATTTTCTGCTAGGCATTTAGTAGATGTGATATTGTATGACTAAAAACTGCAGTAGTGGGCAAACTGGAAACACTAACATACACATTTCAGAAACTACAAAGATAGGATTTTTTTTTCTTAAACAAAATTTGCATTTTAGTAAATAATTTCCTAAAGTTTAGAAACTTTCCAAGTCACTGTTTTGCAACTTACTTGCACTGAATTACCTGCATTAGTTAAAATAATCTCCAGTGAACTTCATTGGAATGTGCACATTGTGTTTTGGCAGGTCCTTAGTAAAGGAATAATTTCCAGACATTTTAAAGTATACTCTCCTACTCTGGTTTTGTATAGCATTATATGTACAATCAAACACTCTCAGAATGAAAGTTGTCATGTCTGACAGTGATTCAAAAAGAGTCATCTAGTAGTTCTACTTTAATATACTTCCTGAGAAAGTAATTAGAAATGTACAAAAGGATATGTGTGCTATATGTTTATTGCATAATTTTTCATCCAAGTATTTGAAAAAGACTATGGTAAAAATTGGTGATGAATAAAGTATATAGCTTCACACATTTGCTCATAAAATAAATGTTTATTTAATACTTATGTTTTGGTGTTTTTGGAAGAACACTGTAGCAAAAATATAGAAGATAAATATGAGAGAATTAGTATAAAGTTTAACCATCTAAAATTGCCATTAAAAATTGTGGTAAGTTGATTAGAACATAGTTCTCTCTAATCCACCCAGGAAGTTTAGGTAAAAAGTGGTTCCAGTCAAGGAAAAGAGGAAAAACTAGTGGCTTGTACTAGTTGATGGCAATTGATATGTGAACAAGTAAAGAGGCATTTAAGGAGAATCAAAATGATTTGTAACTGGAGGTGACATTGAGGAAGTGGTTGGCAGAGTCAAGGATAACTTATTTGTGACTTGAATCATAAGCAGATTGTGTGTCATTTATGAAACAGGGAACATTGAAAGAGGAACAGCTTTGATTTGGATGAGTGAGGTGGCAATGATGAATTCATGAAGACTTTGTTCATGTCCATGCTCTGTTTGATGTGCTGCTCAGATGTCCTAGTGGAGAAGCCTGGGGGTAACTGGATAAGCATATAGTAGTCATGGACTTGTTGACTCTTGAGGTATAGCAGCTGTGAGAGTGAAGATAATGGTTGATACATATAAAAGCATGAGAATATTTTGAAAACAATGTAGAGTGAGATCAGAGAGCTAAAATCATTCTGAGAATCATTGAGATTAAAGAAGACAGAAGAAACCAAAAATCAGAAAAAGAAAAAACATCCAGTGTTGTAGGAAAACAAAAGAGTGTTGTGGCATAGGAAGGATTATAGACTGCGTTTGCTGAACAATCAGTAGTGTCAAATGATATAGATATTTTGAACAACATACTGGTTGAAAAACATCCATTGGATTTAGTCACAGGGAAGTAACTGGTGACCCTCATATAAGGAAATAAAGTGGATTAGTTGAAGTATGTCCTTTATAGTAGTTGGTTGAAGTACCTAATAAAGTACTATGGAGTCATGGAAGAGAAAATCTATGTATTAGTAAATTTTTAAATACCAGTTTACAAAGCAGTTTTATAATAAAATCGATTTTATAAGAACATATTTATATATACCCACATAAAAGCATGAAATGACAGTAAAGAAGGAACAGAAACTACAGACCACACAGTTTTCTTAAAAGTTTATAGTATTATGTCAGAGACTTTCTATGAAAAGTAAATGAGATGCGAAACCACAATTAAAGTAAGTCTATGATCACACAATAGATAAATCATTGGGGCTACAATTCTATTCAGGTAGTCTCCCACCCCTGAACTCCTGAAAAATATCAGTATGTTTAATTTATACCAAGAATTGGACACATTTAGAATTATTTTGTAATGTGTTATGCATAGGAAAGAAAACTTTAAAAGTGAGCCATAAAACAATCTCAGAGAAATCTTTAATGAATAATTATTCTTATAACACAAAAATTCAAAGTTCTAGAATATGAATCCATTTTAAAATAAGACAAAGGTGATTGAGACAAATTATATAAAATGCATTCGTATTTTTAATAAAAATTATTCCAGAATGTTTTAGGCAATGTTCAAGTAAGTGTTAAGTTTTTAGAAAATATCTTACCAACAGAATGGGAAAAATTTTTCGCAATCTACCCCTCTGACAAAGGGCTAATATCCAGAATCTACAAAGAACTAAAACAGATACACAAGAAAAAACAAAAAACCCCATTCAAAAGTGGGCAAAGGATATGATCAGACACTTTTCAAAAGAAGACATTTATGAGAAAATGCTCATCATCACTGGTCATTAGAGAACTGCAAATCAAAACCACGTTGAGATACAATCTCATGCCAGTTAGAATGGTGATCATTAAAAAATCTGGAGACAACAGATGCTGGAGAGGATGTGGAGAAATAGGAACACTCTTACACAGTTGGTGGGAGTGTAAATTAGTTCAACCATTGTGGAAGACAGTGTGGCAATTCCTCAAGGATATAGAAACAGAAATTCCATTTGACCCAGCAATCCCAATACTGGGTATATACCCAAACAACTATAAATCATTCTACTACAAAGACAAATGCACACCTATGTTCACTGCACCCATGTGTACAATAGCAAAGACCTGGAACCAACCCAAATGTTCATCAATGATAGACTGGACAAAGAAAATGTGGTACATATACACTATGGAATCCTACATAGCCATAAAAAACGATAAATTTGTGTCCTTTGTAGGGACTTAGATGAATCTGGAAACCATCATGCTCAGCAAACCGACACAAGAATAGAAAGCCAAACACTGCATGTTCTCACTCATAGGTGGGTGTTGAACAGTGAGAACACGTGGACTCAGGGAGAGGAGCATCACACACTGGGGGCAGTTTGTGTGGGTAGGGGAGAGACAGCGGGGTGTAGAGAGGGATAACATGGGGAGAAATGCCAGATATAGTATGCACCCAGACTAAAATTAATAAATTTAAAAAATAAAAGAAAATATCTTAAAACCTAACAGATACATTAATATGTCTAAAATCTCAAAACTTGAAATACTATGTTTAGTAGGACTATGTCTAATATAACAGGGGCATTGAAGCATGGTAAAACTGGTTGCTATGGATATGAGGTCACAATAATCATACTTCCCTCTCTATAACATTGACAACAAATATTAGTAGTGAAAATTTAGCATGGTATTCTTACTGAAAATCCTATAGATTGATTGTGCTGCCTATACTTATATAAAAGTTAGATCAGCAAATGCAAAATGGAATGGACATCGTAGGTCAGAGGAACTTGCACATGAACTGTGTAATACATTTCATTTCCTTGTTCCCTATTGCTCTAGTTCTTCATTGTCTTTAAAGCACAATGTGTTTAGTTATGAGTTGCAATAGAATTGTAATTAGAACCCTCTTATATCATAAAATAACAAAAATTAGTTTATGAAATTCCAAAAACAAATATATGAATTTGGATAGTATGTGTTAATGATATTTTATATTTAAAATATTTTTTGGTTATGTAAGTATACTTTTAACATATTTTGGTATATTTAGTTATATATATATATTTACATTGTTATGGTTATATTAAAGATAAATATTTAGCAACAAATATAAACATTGCATTTTTTCATATAAATGAAGGTAGAAAATTTTGTGTTAGTAAACAGCACTTCTGAAATATTTCAAGTTTTACTCATCATGTCCCAGGATCTAAAATGGAGGGTGAGCCAGCCACTTTAATGGTTCTGGCTTAATAGGACCAATTCCTCAATAGCTTCTTCTCTGCAAATAATTTTTCACAAGCAACAGCATTCTCCCAATGGCCTCCATTACTGTGATTGACAGAGAATATGTAGGAAGTTGGCTAATACACCATAGTATAGGACACAGCGTTCCAGGATTACCATTTTTAAGTGGCGGCAGGTGTGAACCAAATTAGCATAGAAAAGAGAACTATCACTTTGCTAGGTACTGCTCCCATGTCCTTTCAAAATGGCTATATTAATAGCTCACTTGGTATCTTGCAATTTTGCCTCTTTCATTTAGATTAAATTAACCAGTACCAGGCAAGACAATATATTTTGAATGTTGTCATTTGATACACTTGATATGAATGGGTAATAGTACTAATTATTGTTTTAGCCTCCAATAATTATCTGAGAATCTTGAAAATTCTTTCACAGAAAAACACAAACTGAAACAAAAGGTTACAGAAGATATTTACCAAGTTCTTTGCATTTCATATTCTAACAACTGCCAGGTGAACAATTATCACACTACTAAAGTACAATTACAAGAATTACACTGGCATTTGCTTTTGTTTGGACACTTTTTAAAAAATTTAATAAGAATGGAACATTTTGAGTCAATATTTTGTGAAAACTTAGGCTATGCTACAACTTTACATAAATTATATCGATTTCTACAGCTTTAAAAAATGTTAGCTTCATTTCCATTAATATCTCACAGCTATCACTTCTATTAGCATGTTCATGTCCCTACTAAATGTGTTGCAGATTATAAACCAAAATCTGTTTATCTGAAAGTCATAAAACATGCTAGCACTTTGAAAGTGATTCAGACATTAAAATCAATATGCTCAAAACATAAAAAATAACCATTGTGAGTGTTTACACTGGGAACTCATTACCTCAGTTATTCTGATATATTTTCTTCACAGTGCTTAACAAAATCTAAATTTTTTGAGAATATAGTATAGATCTCTATTTGTGGTTTCTCTTGAATTTGAGGACAGGGGACTTGTGACTTACTCATGACTGTGTTCGCGGGGGCATTTCCTGGCACCGTGCCAGTACTTAATTATTATTAGTTGAAATTTTAAAAAGTGAGAATTTCAAATTGAATTTATTCTTGGAGTCATAAACATTTTATATTACTTTAATTGTACATGACTATGATGAAATCTGTTTGTATATACTATTGTTATATCATATATAACAATCATATTAATATTGTGAGAATTAAAGAAAAGGGTGTTCTAAAGAAATGGATATTTACTATGTATTAAAAATAATCCTACATTTTAATTTTGAAATACATTATCATTTGAGATATAGACTTTTAAAATTACCATATCAAATGCAGAGCTAGGTCTCTAAAAGTTGTCAAAATTCTAAAAATTTACATACTAAAATACAATTAATCTTAATTTAGTTAGGGCAAAGGTATTCTGGCAAAATTTCAACCCGAGAAAAATAAGATGGATACTAACTATTTCTTCAGAATTTGATTCTTAAGTGACAGGTCATCCTTCAGGCTCTGTTATTTACATGAGTACCATGTTCTCCATACTTTCCATCTGCATCTGAAGAGAATTTTCATGTGTGCATTCCACAGTGCTGATTAAATCTTCACCACTGTTAAACACTTTTCATTATTGTCCTTGTTAACCGATATTTTATTGCAGATCAAATTACCTTTTTCCTCTTTTAGTTTCATTGAATTTCTGGTTTATCATCTTCAGTTTTTCCTATATGGCTATGAATGTAGTCTCTTATATCTTTCGGAGGGTAATGAGTAGATTCCTGGAAAAAGTTCTTCTCTGCAGCGATTCATTTTCAGTGACTAGCACATCTCATCTCTATGGCATTATTTTCTTTCCTTTGAGATTTTTAAAGGCACACACTCTTTTGCTGTTTAGTTATCTTTCATTAGTAAGAGAACTATCAATGTCAATATTTGTTATAAGACAGGATTTAACAGAATTCTTGATGGTGGCTGAAAAAAGTTCAAAGTAAAAAATTCTCCACTGAAAAAGAGAATATATTGACACAACCATTTAAGATTTCTAGTAGTAGATGATCAGGTATGGATGGATCCAAGGACTCAAATGACATTATCAGTCACTCTATTGCTCATATCTGTTCCATTTATTTTGTCCTCTTTCAGAAAGGCTCTTT
Source organism: Saimiri boliviensis (assembly GCF_048565385.1). NCBI lineage: Eukaryota > Metazoa > Chordata > Mammalia > Primates > Cebidae > Saimiri > Saimiri boliviensis. The sequence continues at coordinate 203,522,450 of NC_133449.1, forward strand.
ACATGTTTTGGCAAGATGATCTTCAGATGGTCACTCTATGAAATCTTTGCATAAAATAATTTTTCCCCATACTGTAGTTTCACAAAAGTTTCTATGATTGATTTGGATGTTCTCCTATTCAGCCTGTTTGTAAGCAATCACTTTGGCCAAGATTTGTGAGTATGTTGATCCAACCTAGGTTTCATGCCCATCTTTAATGATGAAAAGAGGGATTAGTTTTTTTCCAGTGCATGAAATGAGAGTTGGAGGAGAGTTTCCAAATAAAAGAAAATGATGAGGATATGATTGCTGGAAAGAAAAACCATTGTTCACTACACGCAGGTTATGTAAGTTTTTCTTAATTTTTCTTAGTATCTAGCAAGCCCAAAGTTCTTCAGATATAGGCATAGTAGCCTGGGTTTGGGTCTATTATTTCTTATTAAAATAAGGCCCGAAGTGATGAAAAGTGCAATCCAAGTTTTAAAAATTTGGTTCCGATTCTAACTTTGCAACTATCTATTTGAACTTTAGTAGGTCACTTGACACTTCAGGGTTTCTATTTCCTCAAGTATAAATTAAGGCGATTATATTACATTTTGTTCAATTGATTATTGGATTATTGGAAACAATGCAAATTTTATTAATCTGATTTATATTAGTCCTATAAATCTCATTTGTATATAATTTAATAAATCCCAGTAGCTATCTGCTCTAATCTTAACCCTTCAAACACTGATGATGCTTTGTAAGTCACTCAACTTACCAAAATAAAAAATAATTTTTATTTTGTAAATATTTATTAATGTTTAAACAAATTAATTGAACTATAATATAGATAATTTAATCCATGACACAAAATCTTATTTTGTGTTTGTTTTGAAACAACATAGAACAGAAACCTAGTAATATCTGCTTTACTTTTCAGTGCAATAGAATATGCTACTGTGACTATTGACTACTTATATGGAGCATAGAAAATAATGTGATATTTTATCTGCATATAAATTACTGATTGTCATGTTGCTTCCAAGGTATGCATTTTTAGAATACATTTACTGCTGCTTTTACAATCAGAATTAAACAATTCAGCCTTTTCATTTTCAACAGTTCTATTGGAATACAAACATTGTATTAATTTTTAAGCTAACACTTTTTCACTTATGAAACAGTATCTGAGGCATTTTTACTCTATGAAAAATTTATCTAACCTCTGCATTGCTACTGAGTTTTATCTGGTAGTATTTAATACATCAGAAGTGCAATTTACTGTAAACTTCTCCCTGTAGTATTTAACATTTTTCTCATCAAACTCACATACTTTTTAAAATGAAAATCATACAGCCTTTGCATGAACAAAAGCCCTGTCATTCACTTGTTGCTTTCTCCCACATTTCTCATAGAGTATTGTATTATGTAATGTGTAAGGTGAGCTACTGTTCATAGAGACCCTGTAATGAGGTAGATTCATTCTTTGTTTTATGATGCAATAATTACTTACACTGCTAGAGTCATAATTGTAACATGAATAGTGCAACTGTCACTGGATAAAATGTGCTCTTTGAGCATGGAAGGTACGTAAATATGATTTGGAGGTTTGCTGAATGGGAAAACATTAAATGTCAACTCATAACAAAGAAGTTTTTATGAGTAGAGCAAACTAGAAAGCAATAGAAATGAGTTCTTTTGATATAATTGTCATTCTCAACATGGTTTCAGAAAAAATTCTTAATTTGTCTGTTGTTTATTCTTCGATTATCTACTTAGTGACCTTATTTTTAGTGTTGCATAAAATGCAACATTTATTGAGCACTTACTGTGTGCAACCATCACTTACTGGCACATAGTAGGTAATATGAGGACTCTCTTGCTATAAACGTGAATGATACTTTCACTGCATAAAGACTGTATAATCCACAGTATATGTGTAAAACAGGATCAATAACAGTGCTGTGGAAATTTCAGATGAAGCAGTTCATTTCAAAGTTTTTCTTATAAAAATTAAAATAATTCACAAGGAAGAAAATTATTACATGAAAACAATAACTAAGCTCTTAAAATTAATAAAACATATTTTGGAGTAATGCAAGGCAAAACAATGTATTCAATGGATCCAACCAATAGATTAAGACAAAGTCTATATTTTACTTGAAATATCTTTTGATTTTTAAAATATTTTTCTGAGCTGCATTAATTACTCATCACTCCTTAATGTGTCTATTAAATCTCTTGCCAAACTAATCAATGACATTATCTAAATAATATAATTTTTCCATAGTTATATTTCACTGATACTGACACAGTTTAAAGTAATGGAGAAAACAGGTTGAATTTGTTATACAGTCTTGGGAGGAAATAAGTATACATAAGGCAAGAAACATGAATTTTTAACAGTCTGAAATACATGTAACAGTCAAACTTTGGTTCCTTGTGTGTTGATATGATGGAAGACTATGTTTTTAGCATTGTTTTCAATCTGTGCTTTACTCAGGCTCTCTTCAAGTGGTTTAGGAAAAGGACTGCTTACCCTTTAGATGGTATTAAATTAGCATACTTCTTCCTCAGAAAAAGTAAGCTACCTAAATATGTTCCATATCAGTGACATGTCCTCTATAGCCTAAAATATACATTCAAACAACAGTTGGAAATGTCAACTGCATTTGACACTGGCCAACTGATGAAAATAATTTGTCTTATTGACTTAACTCCCACAATTTGCCCCGTTTGCCATGGCTGCTGCATAGTGTGCTTTTAGCTACAGTGACCTGTGCTGCTATAAGAAATGAGTTTTGGAAATGGTCTTTATCCTCTCAAATAAAGTTAGTGCATCCAGATTTGGAAACTGACAGCAGTAATATTCCCCCTCTAAAGCTAGAGCTTAGCCCTGTTATACTTATTAAAAAGCCTATTCATACAAATTAAATCCATTCCATATCCTGGCCTCTGATGACAGCTCCATTTTTTTTCTTGTCTGGTTTGAATTACCTCAAGTCCATACCCAGAAAGAATTTATCCCTTTCAAGAGACTTCTCCAAGCCTATAATAAATTCACATGGGTCGTCCCATCAATGTAGTGAATTTGCATTATTATTTCATTATGAGTAGGAAAGAAAGCGGATTAGATCTCTTCCAGCATTGGCAGGGCCTAATTCAACCTGAACACATGATTAAAGCTGGCATTTATGACTATAACTGTCAAAGAAAACTAATTGTAAACTGAGAACTGTGGATAATTATGGCTTTTGCTATTAAACCATTTCTCTCCTATTTATCACAGAAACAACTACATACTTTACTACTGTTTGCATTTAGTTCTCTGATTACTATGAGCCTATTTAAGGAAATGGAAATTGATATGCATTCTCAAATTGAAGACTTTATGTAGACTTAAGCTCAATTGTGCTTTAGTATATGTGTTTTAATTTTGTCTTTTCCTTTAGATGTTTTAATTTTTGAAAGGGTGATGTGGCACTAATATCACTTTGTTCAAGACACCACATTTTGCATTGCTTGAGTTACAGATCTCGAAGCAGCTTCTTGGTAAGCAGCTGGAAACATGCCATTTGAAATACCTTTTACAAGAGACTTTTAGAATGCTGGGAAGATGGCCGCCTAAGAACAGCTCAGGACTTCAGCTCCCAGTGAAAGTGCAGAGGGTGAGTGGACGCCGCATTTCCAGACGAACTCTTATTGCCCACAGACCAGGAGATACCCAGGCAGAGGGGTCGCCAGCGTCGCAGTCCCAGCCGGTGCGGCTGTTTTGGCCCCCGTGGGGCTGATTCCGCCCGTGCGGCTGCTGTGACCACGCCCTGTTGCTGCGGTTCTCCGGACAAAAGCCACTGGTCTGGGAGCCCTCTTAGCTGGCGAGCAGACCCCTGAGACGGCAGAGTTGCCCATTCATCTGAAATAGCGAGTCAGGCCAGGAGATTCCTAGGCAAAAAATCCGCCAGGAGCCGGCGCCGCAGTTCGAGCCGACTCCGTGAGTCGCAGCACGGGAGATCCCGGCGCCTTTTCAACAAGCGACCGGAACGCGGGGTCGTTCAACTTAAAAGAAAAGACTCTGAGTCAGGGAGCCAGGTGATCAGGCTCGGTTGGTCCCACCCCTCCACCCCCAACAACAACCAAAACAAAAACAGTAATTGGAAACCCTCTGGGTTGAGCCCTTCAAACCAAGCACAGCTGAACCAGGACTGTCCGGCTCCGTGGGGGAGGGGCTTCCGCCATTACTGAGACTCTCCACCACTACGGAGACAGGCTGCCGTAGCCGAGGCAACCTGCCACAACAGAGAGAGTCCAACATAACAGAGGCGGGGCCACCATTGCCGAGACAGTTCTAACTACGCCCATATAAAAAGGACTACAGGGAAGAGCTCAGGGAAGCTGGGGGGAGCCCATAGCAGCTCAGCAAAGCCCCTGCGGGCAGGCAGTGGCTAGGCGTGCTGCTAGCTGGGCGGGTCCGACCTGAAAGAAAAATCAAAAAGGCAGTAGTGCAATGGAAACTCATAAAGCTCCAACTCCCTGGGACAGAGACAGACAACAGGTGGATAAACCCACAAAAATGGGAAGAAATCAGCGCAAAAAGGATGAAAACTCCCGAAACCAGAACACCTCTCCTCCTAAAAGTGATCACAACTCCTCACCAGCAAGGGAACCAGACCGGATGGAGAAGGAGGGTGATGAAATGACAGAATCAGACTTCAGAAGGTGGGTAGTAAGAAACTACAATGAGCTAAAAGAACATGTTCTAACCCATCGCAAAGAAAATAGGAACCTTGAAAAAAGATTGGACGAACTGCTGACGAGAATGGACAGCATAAAGAGGAGTATAAGTGAATTGATAGAGCTGAAAAACGCAACACGAGAACTTCGTGAAGCATGCACAAGCTTCAACAGCCGAATTGACCAAGCAGAAGAAAGGATATCAGAGGTCGAAGATCAACTCAATGAAATAAAAACAGAAGGCAAGAACAGAGAAAAAAGCGCAAAAAAGGAATGAACAAAATCTTCAAGAAATGTGGGACTATGTGAAAAGACCTAATCTACGTCTGATAGGTGTACCTGAATGTGATGAAGAGAATGAATCCAAGCTGGAAAATACTCTTCAGGATATAATCCAGGAAAACTTCCCTAACCTAGCAAGGCAGACCAATATTCAAATCCAGGAAATACAGAGAACACCACAGAGATATTCCTCAAGAAGAGCAACCCCAAGGCACATAATCGTCAGATTCACCAGGGTTGAAATGAAAGAGAAAATGCTAAGGGCAGCCAGAGAGAAAGGTCGGGTTACCCACAAAGGGAAGCCCATTAGACTCACAGCAGATCTCTCAGCAGAAACCCTACAAGCCAGAAGAGATTGGGGGCCGATATCCAACATCCTTAAAGAAAAGAACTTTCAACCCAAAATCTCCTATCCAGCCAAACTAAGCTTCATAAGTGAAGGAAAAATAAAATCTTTTGTGAACAAGCAAGCACTCAGAGATTTCATCACCACCAAACCTGCTCTACAAGAACTCCTGAAAGAGGCTCTACACATATAAAGGAACAACCAGTACCAGCCACTCCAAAGACACACCAAATGGTAAAAAAGCATCAACACAATCAAGAGTCTGCATCAACTAACCAACAAAACAGCCAGGTAGCATCAAAATGACAGCATCAAATTCACACATAACAATACTATCCCTAAATGTAAATGGACTAAATGCCCCAATCAGAAGACACAGACTGGCAAATTGGATAAAAAGCCAAAACCCATCAGTGTGCTGTATCCAGGAAACCCATCTTACATGCAAGGATACACAAAGGCTCAAAATAAAGGGATGGAGGAAGATCTACCAAGCAAATGGAGAGCAAAAAAAGTCAAGAGTTGCAATTCTCATCTCTGATAAAATAGACTTTAAAGCAACAAAGATCAAAAGAGACAAAGAAGGACATTACATAATGGTAAAAGGATCACTGCAACAAGAAGAGCTAACGATCCTAAATATATATGCACCCAATACAGGAGCACCCAGATACATAAGGCAAGTTCTTAATGACTTACAAAGAGACTTAGACTCCCACACAATAATAGTGGGAGACTTTAACATCCCATTGTCAATATTAGACAGATCAACCAGACAGAAAATCAACAAGGATATCCAGGACCTGAATACAGACCTGGAACAAGCAAACCTAATAGACATTTACAGGACTCTCCACCCCAAATCCACAGAATATACATTCTTCTCAGCACCACATCACACCTACTCTAAAATTGACCACATAATTGGCAATAAATCACTCCTCAGCAAATGCAAAAGAACAGAAATCATAACAAACAGTCTCTCAGACCACAGTGCAATCGAGTTAGAACTCAGAATGCAGAAACTAACTCAGAACCGCACAGCTTCATGGAAACTGAACAACTTGTTCTTGAATGTTGACTTGATAAACAATGAAATGAAGGCAGAAATAAAGATGTTCTTCGAAACCAGTGAGAACGAAGACACAACATACCAGAACCTCTGGGACACATTTAAAGCAGTCTCTAGAGGAAAATATATAGCAATGAGTGCCCACATGAGAAGAAAGGAGAGATCTAAAATTGACACCCTATCATCAAAATTGAAAGAGCTAGAGGAGCAAGATCAAAAAAACTCAAAACCTAGCAGAAGACAGGAAATAACTAAGATCAGAGCAGAACTGAAGGAAATAGAGACACAAAAAAACTCTTCAAAAAATCAATAAATCCAGGAGCTGGTTTTTTGAAAAGATCAACAAAATAGACAGACCACTAGCCAGATTAATACAAAAGAAAAGAGAGAATAACCAAATTGATGCAATAAAAAACGATAAAGGGGTATCACCACAGATTCCACAGAAATCCAAACCATCATCAGAGATTGTTACAAACAACTCTATGTACATAAACTAGGAAACCTGGAAGAAATGGATAAATTCCTGGACACCTGCAACCTCCCAAGCCTAAACCTGGAAGAAGCCGAAACCCTGAATAGACCAATAACATGGTCTGAAGTCGAGGCAGCAATAAAGAGCCTACCACCCAAAAAAAGCCCAGGTCCAGATGGGTTCACAGCTGAATTCTACCAGACATACAAGGAGGAGCTGATACCATTCCTTCTGAAACTATTCCAGACAATCCAAAAAGAGGGAATCCTTCCCAAATCATTTTACGAGACAAACATCATCCTGATACCAAAACCCGGCAGAGACTCAACAAGAAAAGAAAATTTCAGGCCAATATCCATAATGAACATAGATGCAAAAATGTTGAATAAAATACTGGCAAACCGATTGCAACAGCATATCAAAAAGCTCATCCATCATGATCAAGTAGGATTCATCCCGGGGATGCAAGGCTGGTTCAACATACGCAAGTCCATAAACATAATTCACCACATAAACAGAACCAAAGACAAAAACCACATGATTATCTCGATTGATGCAGAGAAGGCTTTTGACAAAATTCAACAACGCTTTATGCTAAAAACCCTCAATAAACTAGGTATTGACGGAACGTATCTCAAAACAATAAAAGCTATTTACGACAAACCAACAGCCAATATCATACTGAATGGGCAAAAACTGGAAGCATTCCCTTTGAAATCTGGCACTAGACAAGGATGCCCTCTCTCACCACTCCTATTCAATATAGTACTGGAAGTTCTAGCCAGAGCAATCAGGCAAGAAAAAGAAATAAAGGGTATCCAAATTGGAAAGGAGGAAATCAAATTGTCTCTATTTGCAGATGACATGATTGTATATCTGGAAGACCCCATCATCTCAGCCCAAAATCTCCTGAAACTGATAAACAACTTCAGCAAAGTCTCAGGATACAAAATCAACGTGCAAAAATCACAAGCATTCCCATACACCAGTAATAGACTTCAAGAGAGCCAAATGAAGAACGAACTGCCATTCACAATTGCTACAAAGAGAATAAAGTACCTAGGAATACAACTAACAAGGAACATAAAGGACCTCTTCAAGGAGAACTACAAGCCATTGCTCAACGAAATAAGAGAGGATACAAACAGATGGAGAAACATTCCATGTTCATGGTTAGGAAGAATCAACATCGTGAAAATGGCCATACTGCCCAAAGTAATTTACAGATTCAACGCTATTCCCATCAAGCTACCAATGACCTTCTTCACAGAACTGGAGAAAAACACCTTAAACTTCATATGGAACCAAAAGAGAGCCCGCACAGCCAAGTCAATTCTAAGCAAAAAGAACAAAGCAGGAGGCACCACACTACCGGACTTCAAACTATACTACAAAGCTACAGTAATCAAAACAGCATGGTACTGGTACCGAAACAGAGATATAGACCAATGGAACAGAACAGAGGCCTCACAGGAAATACAACATACCCACAACCATCTGATCTTTGACAAACCTGACAAAAACAAGCAATGGGGAAAGGACTCCCTGTTTAATAAATGGTGTTGGGAAAACTGGCTAGCCATGTGCAGAAAGCAGAAACAGGACCCCTTCCTGACACCTTACACCAAAATTAACTCCAGATGGATTAAAGACTTAAACATCAGACCTAATACCATAAAAACCTTAGAAGAAAATCTAGGCAAAACCATTCAGGACATAGGTGTAGGCAAGGACTTCATGACCAAAACGCCAAAAGCAATGGCAACAAAAGCCAAAATAGACAAATGGGACCTAATCAAACTCACAGCTTCTGCACGGCAAAAGAAACAGTCAGTATAGTGAATCGGCAACCAACAGAATGGGAAAAAATTTTTGCAGTCTACCCATGTGACAAGGGGCTGATATCCAGAATTTACAAAGAACTAAAGCAGATCTACAAGAAAAAAACAAACAAGCCCATTCAAAAATGGGCAAAGGATATGAACAGATACTTTACAAAAGAAGACATACAGGAGGCCAACAAACATATGAAAAAATGCTCATCATCACTGGTCATCAGAGAAATGCAAATCAAAACCACATTGAGATACCATCTCACACCAGTTAGAATGGCGATCATTAAAAAATCGGGAAACAACAGATGCTGGAGAGGATGTGGAGAAATAGGAACGCTTTTACACTGTTGGTGGGAATGTAAATTAATTCAACCATTGTGGAAGACAGTGTGGCGATTCCTCAAGGACCTAAAAATAGAAATCCCATTTGACCCAGCAATCCCATTACTGGGTATATATCCAAAGGATTATAAATCATTCTACTACAAGGACACGTGCACACGAATGTTCATTGCAGCACTGTTTACAATAGCAAAGACCTGGAACCAACCCAAATGCCCAACGATGATAGACTGGATAGGGAAAATGTGGTACATATACACCATGGAATATTATGCAGCCATCAAAAACGATGAGTTCACGTCCTTTGTAGGGACATGGATGAACCTGGAAACCATCATTCTCAGCAAACTGACACAAGAGCAGAAAATCAAACACCATATATTCTCGCTCATAGGCGGGTGTTGAACAATGAGAACACATGGACACAGGGAGGGGAGCACTACACACTGGGGTCCGTTGGGGGGAAATGGGGGAGGGGCGGGGGGGTGGGGTGGTGGGAAGAGATAGCATGGGGAGAAATGACAGATACAGGTGAGGGGACGGAAGGCAGCAAAACACACTGCCATGTGCGTACCTATGCAATGCATGTTCATCACATGTACCCCAAAACCTAAAATGCAATAAAAAATAAATAAATTAAAAAAAAAATGAGGCTTTTAAAAAATATACCACTTTTATGTGTACATATAGACTTTAAAACCATGTGTACACATGTTTATGTATTTTATGTTCATATAATTATACAGGTATGAATATACACATAGAAAATATACATATATAACTATGCATGTAAAAAGATATCTCTAGTACATACATAGATAGTATATAATCTATAAATACATATATACATGTAAAGCTGTGCACACATATATACCTACATGTATAAAAGTATACATACATATATACATACATAGACATATAACCACAAATATATGAACCGTGTAAGTCCTTCATGACGGACCAAATGCCTTTTTAAATTTATGGGAAGTTGTATGGGGTTGTGGTTCATCATGCAAGCTCTACAGTAGTTCTACTTAAGATTCAATTTTCTTCAATAAAATACTGGCAAACAGATTGCAATAGCACATCAAATAGCTTATCCATCATAATCAAGTAGGCTTCATCCTGGGGATGCAAGCATGGTTCAACATGCACAAGTCTGTAAATGTAATCCACCACATAAACAGAACCAAAGACAAAAAACGCTTGATTATCTCAATAGATGCAGAGAAGGCCTTTGACAAAATTCAACAGCCATTTATGCTAAAAACTCTCAATAAACTAGGTATCGACGGAATGTATCTCAAAATAATATAAGCTATTTACAACAAACCCACAGCCAATATCATACTGAATGGGCCAAAACTGGAAGCATTCCCTTTGAAATCTGGCACTAGACAAGGATGCCCTCTCTTAGCACTCCTATTCAACATAGTATTGGAAGTTCTAGCCAGAGCAATCAGGCAAGAAAAAGAAATAAAGTGTATTCAATTAGGAAAGGAGGAAGTCAAATTGTTTCTATTTGCAGACAACATGATTATATATTTAGAAGATCCCATCATTTCAGCCCAAAATCTTCTGAAACTGATAAGCAACTTCAGCAAAGTCTCAGGATACAAAATGAATGTGCAGAAATCACAAGCATTCCTATACACCAATAACAGACAAACATAGAGCCAAATCAAGAGTGAACTGCCATTCACAATTGCTGCAAAAAGAATAAATTACCTAGGAATACAACTAACCAAGTATGTAAAAGACCTCTTTGAGGAGAGCTACAAACCACTGCTCAAGGAAATAAGAGAGGACACAAACAGATGGAAAAACATTCCATGCTCATGGTTAGGAAGAATCAGTATTGTGAAAATTGCCATATTGTCCAAAGTAATTTATAGATTCAACGCTATTCCCATCAAGCTACTCATGACCCTCTTCACAGAACTGGAAGAAACCACCTTAAACTTCATATGGAACCAAAAGAGGGCCCGCATAGCCAAGTCAATTCTAAGCAAAAAGAACAAACCTGGAGGCATCACACTACCTTACTTCAAACTATACTACAAGGCTATAGTAATCAAAAGAGCATGGTACTAGTACCAAAACAGAGATATAGACCAAAGGAACAGAACAGAGGACTCGGGGGCAACGTCACACACCTACAACCATCTGATCTTTGACAAACCTCACAAAAACAAGCAGTGAAGAAAGGATTCCCTATTTAATAAATGGTGTTGGGAAAACTGGATAGCCATATATGCAGAAAGCTGAAACTGGACCCCTTCCTGACACTTTACACTAAAATTAACTAAATATGGCTTAAAGACTTAAACATAAGACCTAACACCATAAAAACCATAGAAGAAAACTTAGGCAAAACCATTCAGGGCATAGGCATAGGCAAGGTATTCATGACTAAAACACCAAAAGCAATGGCAATAAAAACCAAGACAGACAAATGGAATCTAAACTTCAGAGCTTCTGTACAGAAGAAACAATCATTAGAGTGAACCAGCAACCAACAGAATTGGAAAAAAATTTTGCAATTTACCCATCTGACAACAGGCTAATATCTAGAATCTACAAGGAACTAAAACAAATTTACAAGAATAAAACAAACCCATTCAAAAGTGGGTGAAGGATATGAACAGAGACTTTTCAAAAGAAGACATTTATGAGGCCAACAAACATATGAAAAAATGCTCATGATCACTGGTCATTAGAGAAATGCAAATCAAAACCACATTGAGATACCATCTCATGCCATGTAGAATGGCCATCATTAAAAAATCTGGAGACAACAGATACTAGAGAGGATGTGGAGAAACAGGAACAGTCTTACACTGTTGGTGGGAGTGTACATTAGTTCAAATATAGTGAAAGACAGTGTGGCGATTCCTCAAGGATCTAGAAATAGAAATTCCATTTAACCCAGCAATCCCATTACTGGGTATATATCCAAATAATTATAAATCATTCTATTTTAAAAACACATGCACACATATGTTCCTTGCAGCACTGTTTCCAATAGCACAGACCTGGAACCAACTCAAATGCCCATCGATGATAGATTGGACATGGAAAATGTGGTACATATACACCATAGAACACTATGCAGCCACAAAAAATGATGAGTTTGTGCCCTTTGTGGGGACATGGATGAACCTGAAAACCATCATTCTTAGCAAACTGACACAAGCACAGAAAATGAAACACTGCATGTTCTCACTCATAGGTGGGTGTTGAACAAGGAGAACACGTGGACACAGAGAGGGGAGCATCACACACTAGGGTCTGTTGGGGTGGAATAGGGGAGGGACAGCAGGGAGTTAGGGAGGTTTTGGAGCGATAACATGGGGAGAAATGCCAGATATAGGTGATGAGGGGATGGAGGCAGCAAACCACACTGACATTCAGGTACCTATTCAACAATCCTACATGTTCTGCACATGTATCCCAGAACCTAAACCTAAAGTGCAATAATATATATATATAAAGATTCAATTCCAGTTTTACCATTTGTCAGCTCTGTACACTTGCATGTCTTCCTAATTTTAAAAATGTATAAATATTATGAGTGGGATATATAAAATAATTGATGTAAGCTAATTTGCACACAGTAAGTGCTCAATAAATGTTAGCTTTTAGCTAGTTTTATCAAATACTATTATTGTGACTGTGAATCACTGTTTGTATGAATTTATGTGGCCATGTAATGTAAGGCAAAAATGTAATAATAGCAATATGTATAACTTAAGTACAGGATTCAATTTTATGATGCAGCTTTAATTCATAAAATCATATTTAGGAAAGACAATTATTTAAAAGCTTAAGTAGCAGAATTTAATTTGTATAACTGTAAAAATTATTTATGAATAATGAATTGCACATCAAAGGCAAAAAATAACTTCTTTTATCTAGTGCCTTGGTTTTCAATTCAGGGAATAGTTTCTCTGAATCATATATAATAGTACTGATAATGAAAAAATGAATTATAAATTGGTTAAGAGTAAGCTATTTTAACATATCAAAAAATGAGAAATTTTGCTATTACAGGTATTAGAGTAGAAAGAGGAACACTGAAATGTTACTCTATCAACACCTGAATATTGGGAAAAATAAAATGTTTCATTCAGAAAATGCAACAAGAGTTGGAAAATAGGAGGGGTCATTTAGAAAGCTCAGCTCAATTACCAAAATGTTATTTGATTCTCTGAGGATCAATTAAATTAACATTTCATTCCAATTGTTCAGCAATATTGGAACTGGATGGAACTCATGGTTTATGGAATTCATAACTGTATTTAATAGGTTTAATATTTAACCTATAAAATAATTCTAAATGTTTATAATCATTAGTTTTTACTATAAACATAATATTATTTTACTATCAACTTCAGATCTGTAAAAGTAATAAATATATATAAAATATTAACATGGAGACTTTTCAATCAGTAATTATTTTTAGTATTTAATTATGAAATAAAAGACATAAAGCAATCTTTGTGTTTGTATATTGCCTTTAAACTATGCATGAGCACTATGCATTTTCGCAGTTACATAAATAGTGCACATGCATTGCGGGTACCACTTCTTCACTTAATATTAGTTAATATACATCGATCCATGTATATCTTTGTATTTAAATCACCTCTTAAAATTCCATTTTGGTGACATGCCATAATTTACTCAAGCCATTCTCTACTCTTGTATGACTTTGAGGCTGTTTTAAAAATAGTTATATATAATGATCACTAGGAAAATCTTACAGCATATTTCTTTGCTTGTATTACTTATTTAGAATTAATTATTTGGAATCAGATTAAATTTTTAAAGGTATGAAACTATGAAGTTTGAAAGTTTTTGCCATAGTATTTTCCAAAATAGTAATACTAACAATAAGCTGTTCCTAATATTCTTATAGTATCATTTTGATTTTATTTTTATTATTTTGTCAAGTCAGTGGTATAGAAATATTATCACGTCAATAATTTTTAAAACCCTCTTGTTTTGTTTAGTGAATAGTTTTATGTATTACTTCATTGTGGAAAAAACTGCAGAATAAATAGGTCTTATTTGAAAATGAATTACTTAGGGTTAGGTGAAAGACCAAAGGTAACAAATCAACAATTATGAAATCAAGTTTGTTCTCTGTGTATACATTAAATGATATCTAATTGTTTGGTTGCACTTTCTGAGCACTCGCACTTTACTCATGGCTCCTGAGGGAGCATCGATAAATAAATAAATCATTCTTGCATTTCAGAAATCTTAATTTCATATTAAAATGATGATTTGAGTCAACACTTCCGGGCTGGAGTGCAGTGGTACAATCTGTCCTCACTGCAACATTTGCCTCCCTGGTTCAAGCAATTCTCCTGCCCCAGCCTCCTGAGTATCTGGGATTACAGGCTCATGCCACCATGCCAGGCTAAATTTTGTAGTTTTACTAGAGATGGGGTTTTACCATGTTGGCCAGGCTGGTCTCGAACTCTGGACTTCAACAGATCCACTTAACTTGGCCTCCCAAAGTGCTGGGATTACAGGCATGAGCCGACATGCCTGGCTGAGTCAACACTTCTGATGGATAAAGTAGCACTGAACATAATACTTAGCTTTGTTAATTGTAGTTAAAGAGAACAGATACTTTTTTTAAAAAGTCCTTATTCTTGTGTACAGTAGAACATCTTAGCTTATGTGTCAAATTGTCATTAAAATTAAAGCATAAAGTAGGTAGCTCTGTATGTACACACATATTTTCTGATTCAGATCATGACATGCATAGATAAAAAATGATTTACCCAATAGCGATAGTAATTTTGAATGAAAGAAGTATAATTTTTTCACAATAACATTTTAATAAATTTTTGTAATTCAGTGATGATTTAATAATATAGATTTTTCATAAAACTACTTTTCAGATAAACTTTTTTAAAATTTTCTACAAAAAACAGATTCCAGGGTGGATTTAAATCTAGAGATGTTTTTGCATTTGGAATATATACATAAATATATATTTATTTTAAGTATATGGAGAAAAAATTCTGAACCATTAAAATGTATGTTTAGAATATAAATACTGCTGGGATATAGAAAATTTTCCAATATGGAAATATGCTTCAATTTTGACTTCATTGTTTGAAAATAGTAATAGCTCATTTCAATTCTTTCTCATATCAAATAATTTCTGCAATCTCCACTCATTAATATAAAAAACAATAAATTTGATCTACCAAAGTAGTGTCAGGTAAAAATTGTAGAAAGTGTTATTAAACATTTGTAGATATATACAAGTAATTTTGTTAGATGTTTTGTTAGAAACACAGGCCTTCATTTTAATTAATTTAGCATTATTAATGATGTCTCTATAGTAGATTAGTAGATTAACATGCAAAGACGTTATCAAGCAAACCAAGACACACAAAAAATTAAAATGGAAAGTATTTTACAGATTCATGTTTTCTCAAGAAATTCTTGACATCCAATTAAACAATATGGGAACACCATTACTCAGAAAAACACAGTAGATAGAATTAGAGTAATACTGGATTAAAGAGGAGTAATATATCATTGTCCAACCATACTTCAAAACCTTTTTTACATCATTAAGCAGAAGAAAGCATACAACTTAAATGAGAGTAAGGAAAAACTGAAGTCCAAAAATACTAGATGGAAGCCTGAGAATTTAGCAAGTTTTTCATGACTGACTGGAAAACCTACTACACTGCACAGAAACGTAGATGCTTGCACGCTTATTGATTGGCAGCAGAAGCCAAGACTAAGTGAAGTTTACAGTTAATATGAGACCCCTTGGTGCTCTGGCTGAATTAGGCAGGGTTGGTGGCTACGCACCAAAACTTTAATCAATTCTTTTCTTTCACTTTATTATACATATTGAAATAAGATCTTTTCTGATGAAGGTCTCAATAATATAGGGGTATAAAAGGATAAGAAAAATCCCATGAACATTGTTACTTTTACTATTTCCTTCATTAACAATAATTTCTATTAAAATAACACAATCTTTATTTATTTTTGAGACAGACTGTCACTCTGTTACCCAGGTTGATGTGCAGTGGTGTGATCGCAGTTTACAGCAACCTATGTCTGCCAGATTAAAATGATTCACCTGCCTTTGCCTCTGGAGTAGCTGGGATTACAGGCACCTGCGACCCTGCCTTGCTAATTTTTGTATTTTTTAGTAGAGACGGGGTTTCACCACCTTGGCCAGGCTGGTCTCCAACTCCTGATCTCAAGTGATCCCCCTGCCTTGGCTTTCCAAAGTGCTGGGATTACAGGTGTGAGCCACTATGCCCAGCCTAAAATAAGACGATCTTTTAAAAAGGCTCTACCTTTAAGCATCATTGCCACCGAAAGTACTGTGCTCTCAAGATGCAGATTATTGAATGACACAAAAATAAGATTTATTTTCTGAAGATGGTAAAAGAGGGTAACATCTTTCTGAAGATGGTAGAAGAGAGACTTCTCTATGGAAGTCATGTACATCTGGATAAATGGGCACTTTATGGAAAACAGGAAAATTAAATAAGCAAATACATTCTGGACTTAGGCAGAAGAGTCTTCTTTGAGAAACTTAGCAACATAAGAGAAAATACTGAAGACAGTATTGAAAATTTCCAGCTAGAAATTAATACTTTATACCAAAATCTAATGATGATAAAACGATGTGCTCAGAGCTTCCAACTGGCTTTATAGCATCTTACTCTTAAATATGAGATAGTAACCAAGGATCACCACATTTTGAAGGGAAACGGAGACAAAAAAAATTAAATTGATAAATAACTTCAAGTAAACTTTCATTCAGTGCGCTGGAGCCTACTGGCTCGGGGGCAAGAGTCAACTTTGCTCCCAAGTTCTCATTCTGTGACTGCATGTTAGTAGTTTGAAATCCACCATGGTGGGAGAACGCGTATCATTGAAATTGGCTAGCTCTGAAATATCATGCTATTATTAATTTTCTCAGAGACATACAGGAAGAATAGTATCTGCAAACAAAATGAGGATGCTCTATTTTCAAATAAGGACAAATCAAAAACTAAAACGAAACTCTTAAAAATTAAAAATATAAAACTCAAAATGAAAACCTCAATGGAACTTTTCAATATCAAAGCTTCTGCTCCCCAAACCTAGAGCAAAACAAAACAAGATAAAATAGAAGCAAGAAAAATATTAAACTGCCTGTTTAGAGGTCCAACATCCTAGAGACAGAAAATCCTCCCCTCTCCCAAAAGGCAGCAGAGAACATGCAGTGGAAGAACGAATAAATAATATTATTCATGTTTTCCTGATATAAAAATTATGAATTTCCTTATTAAAAGGCTTCACTAAATATCCAGAACCATGAATGAAAACAAATGTATGCCATGATACATCATCACTGATTTTCAAATCATGCAGATAACAAGAAAATCTTACACGCTTGCCCAGAGAAAAAACAGTCTTATACAAAGAGTAAAAAAAAATACCGTTTTTACCTTTTCAATTTCAATTTAGGAGGCTCGAAGGCAGAAGAGCAATGCCATCAAACTACTGAACAGGAATGATTTCCAATACAGAATTTTGTGTTCAGTTAAATTCTCATACAAAAATAAGAGTTGGAGGTAGCTAAGACTACTGGACATTTTCACTCAAACTGAGAAATGTAACAACATAAAGAGGAATATATGTGATGGAATCCAGGAAACAAGTATTCAAATATGGCAGAGATGCAAAGAAAATCTCCAGGATTATGACGAAGGGAGAATTCTATATTTGTACTTTAGACGTAGATTGAAGTAGGTGAGAAACAGCCAATAGAGATTCTTTGAGAAAAACATAATTGATGGAAAGCTGCTAAACCGAAATGTGTGTGAGTAAATTTTTTACAATTGGCTGGATATTTGAAGTTCTGTAAGTAGAAACTATTTAAACAGCAACATGAAACAAGATAAAATTCACTCTGAGGAAAATAAGTTGTTACGACAAGAGAATTATAGTATGTTCCATGGCTCAGTGATGAATAACATTTACATAGTCATTTTAAACACCGGAAAATGTTCTAACTTAAGATTTGATTACAACTGCATTAGTAAGATGGAAGTTAAGTACGCTTGTTTCTGTGAGGTTGAGGGAAGGAAAGGGAAAAGGATAATAGAGCAAAAACCGTATCTTTCTTAGTGGGAAGTTAATAGATAATGCCTAAAAATTAAGTAGGCAACTATATAACGTTACTTTTCACAGATTTGGTGATACAAATAAAAAATACAAACAGAAATACTAAAAGATTAGCATAAAATTGAAAGTAGGTGACTCTGGGAGGAACAAATGGCAGGGTCTGTAATAAAGGGTTTTCATAATAATCTTTGTGAAACTTTTTGACCCTTCAAACTGTGTATACCTTAAACTTTGATCTAATTTAATTTTAAAAAATTTGATTATAAAATGTTACACATGTATACAGTGTAGTACAATATTTAAAATCACTGGCTCTGGAGTTAGGTTGAGTTTATTCTGGAATAACAAAAAACTAATTCTATAATCTTAGAATTAACTCTTCTATCTTCTTACTTTGAAAAACAGTGATTATGCTAGAGCCTATTGTTCATTTTCATGTAGATTTAATAAATTATTTTTTGTAAAATTAATAATAAAAGTTCTTGCCTCATCGTTCTTGTTGTCATTGTTGGTATTGTTGCAAATACTACCATGAATACTAGTAGTACTATTACATTATAATACAAACTTCTCATTCTAGACCTCTAGTCCTTCAGTTCCCCACCCTAAAAACAAACAACGAAAAAGCCTAGTAACTTTTAGTGTATAGATATGTGAAATGCATATATTTTCTATTTTTAAAACAAAGAGAAAGCCAATATACATATAACATTTTACCTAGCATACATTATTTAAAAGAGAATGTATAGCCTGTAAGCCAGTAGATATCTATCCTTTTCCTCATGCTGCAAAATCTTTCATTATATAAATGTCCTGTAGTTATCTCCTTACTTACTCATGGTTATAAAGTAGTCCCCAGTTGTATATTCTGAAAAAGTAATATTTTCTCAAGCAAGGGTGCATATCTGCTGTATAATTTCCCTTAAGGTGTAATATAGGCCATTTTAAAAGTTTTGAACTGTCAAAATCTAAAACTTAGCATGTTGCACACTCTGCCAGCCTTCACAATCTGAGGGTTCAGTGGATTAAAGCAGTAATTGAGAGATTGTGTGCAGAAATATAGTATAGGTATTTTTTCATAAAATCA